>NW_011500715.1:0-50159 GCF_000495115.2 Populus euphratica | reverse complement strand
TAGGGAAAGGTTTAGTGAAGCTTACACTTGCAACTTGTTGGGTAGGTCTTTGGAAGTTATAGTGATGGTAATTTTTCTTCTTACCCTTGTACCCTCCTTCCATATTATTCACCTCAGACTCCTTCTTTTTCCCGATAAAGCCTTTCTTCTCAGTAGGCTCTAACATTCTCCCCATTCTTATTGCTTGTTCTATCCTCTCAGCAATAGTAACAGCATCATAAAAGTGCTGAGCTGAACTACCCACTAGGTGTTCAAAGTAGGGAGATTTAAAAGTGTTGGTAAACAGAGTGACCATTTCTTTTTCTAACAAAGAGGGTTGCACATGAGATGCTTTTTCACGCCATCTCAAAGCGTATTCTCTTACAGTCTCTTTGGTGCCCTTCTCCATGACTAACAAGCTTGACCTGTCCGGGGCTACCTCCATGTTGAATTTGTACTGCTCCACAAAAGCTTTAACCAAATCTTTCCACTTTCTGATCTTTGTATTATCTAGTCTTGTATACCAGCTTAGTGCTGATCCAGAAAGACTGTCTTGAAAGAAATGGATGAGAAGTTTCTCATCATTCACCACTTCTGCCATCTTATTACAATAAGATTTAAGATGAGTGACTGGGCATTCAGTTCCCGTATATTTGATAAATTCCGGTACCCTAAATTCTTTAGGTACAGCTACATTTGGGACTAAACACATCTCTGCAGCATGAACAGGATCATATAAGTCGGCCCCTTCAACTGCTCTCAATCTTTCTTCTAGAGCGGTCAATTTGTCATAATCAACAGGTTTAGAGTATCTCATCTTATGTGAGTCATCAGCTGTCAAGTTTATGATCGGCACTTGTGCTGGTGAAACATTGGCAGTGAACTGCTGTTCAGATGAAGAAGGATTTGCTCCTAGATTTTGAGAAGTGAACACGAAAGGAGCTACTGGAGTAGATGTAGATGGAGTTGCCACTGCTGGCTGAGTAGAGGTATCCTCTCCAGACTTGGATGCTAGGGCCTGCTCGAGTAGACTTGTAAGTCTTGCGATATCATTTTTCATGCTCTCCAACTCCCTTTGATAATGAGCCTCTAGATGTGCTCTTTCTTCGTTCTCCATTATCTTTCTTCTTAGTCGAGTGTAATGAATTTTATGGTCTTTTGGGGGACCTATATTTCAACCTGAATGAATGCAATAAAAATGAATGAAATGCACAAATGGATGCAAAATGCCATATGGATGATGCATGCATGTTATTTGTTTCAGGTTTTCCTTTAAATAATGATGAGGAACAGACCAGATCAGATTCTCTTAGGAAAGTTTTCACTGAGGACTCCAAACCTACAGGAACTTGAACTGATTGAAGGAAGAAATTTGTTGCCTTAATTTTGATCTGGTCAAAAAAATTCCTCAATAAATTTGGTTTTTTTTTTTTTTTCATCTCACACTTCCTATAAGGATCGGTGGAGATATAATGAGAATATGGAATGTATATGAAAATGTATGTTAATGCATTGACAATTTATTTGTGTCTTATATCCTACTTGATAGGATTTAACTCATAAGGTTTGGCTTAGTTTATTCTATCCTTAAAGAAATTATTTGGTTCTTAAATTGCCCGAATTACTTGTGAAGTAACCGGCCTCTTAACCTTATGCAACATGAGTATGGGAGAAAATTCCACAATACCCGTTGCATAGGGTGAGTTACAATCCAAGCGAAAGTCCAAATGAGCATCAGTGGACATAAGTCACACTTGCCACTTGAATCTTTCTTTTCTAATCTTAAAAAGGACAGCTCGGGTCCAGAGCTTTTATGGGTTCATCGTGAAGTGTGTGAATACACAAATAAATATCATGCATGCATGTGGCAATATGAAAAATTGAAAAGAATTACAGTAATAAATAATGTAAATAAAATAAATGCCAAAAATAAATAGCATATAAGAAAAATCATATGAAAAGCAAACACAAGCAGTTGGTTCAACCCCTAGGTCCCCAGTGGAGTCGCCATTCTGTCGCTACACGACCTCGGGCGACGATTCCACTCCTTTTTGTTTGTTTTAACAAAAAGAATAATGTTTTTTTGTTTCTCGGGCGACGGCTCCACTCCTTTTTTTTTGTTTTCTTTTAAACAAAAGGAATTTAGTTTTTTATTTGATTGGGGGGAAATAAAGATTTTATTTGGAGTCGCCATCTAGTAATTTGAGGGAACTAGAAATCTAAAATTAGACACTGGTCCCAGAGATTCGGGTACTGGGTTAGTTATGATTAAGGGAAGGTAGACACCACCCTTAAAACATCCTTTCAGAGAAAGGTTACCTTTACTTGTGTGTTTTTCTTATTTTTGATTCAAATGCTATTATATTTTTGAGCATATTTGTAAAATTTTTAACATGGTTAACGTCGGTCCCTAAAAATAGGAGACGCGTTAAAAATGACATCAGTCCCTAAAATTAGGAGACTTTGTCTAAAATATCGACGTTTATCCCTAAAAAGGAGAGTTACGTCTAATTTACCAAATAAATAATAATGGACATAATCCATATTTGGTATTTAATTTTTTTTTTTGACATCGGTCCTTTTCTATAAATAAAAGAGACGTGTCGAGAAAATTTATTTTATAAAATAAAAATTATTTTGATATCATTCACAAATAGATATATCAATTCTTGAAAATTGGGTTTTTGACCTATGAACAGTGATATGATAAAATGGGTGTTAAACCCGCGTTGTTATTTATTTTGGTTTTCTTTTGTTTTTTTTTTATGCACGAATTTACAAGTATTTATATATAAAAATATCAAAAAATACAATAAAATATCATAAAAAATGACCTGAGCACCCCTGTATAGGCAAAAGACTGAAATACCCTCGGATTTATCGAAAATTTACGAAAATGCCACTGGACCCGCGGTTACTGTTCACGCGCGGGTACTGTTCACGGGCGAAATTTTCCGGCGGGTTTCCGGCAAAAGATAGTCGATTTTGGTAGATCTGAGGACGAGGATTCTGATGGTGGTGGTCTCGTTGTCCGTTGATGGCTGAGGATGGAGAATCGACGACTTGAAGGTCGATTGGTCGATGTCGGTCGCGGCCTTTTTCCGGCCAAATTAGCCGGTGAAAAAGTGTGAAAAGGCCGGGTTTTTGCTCAGGGGGAGGCGATGCAAAATTATGCGGTGGTTTCACGGCTTGATACGGCCGGAAATGGGAGATCCGTGGAGAGAGAGAGAATCGCCGGCGAGAGGAGAGAGAAGCTCTGGGTTTTGATCTGGTGTGGACGAGTGTATGGTGCACTCCTGCGTCTGAAGGCTGTGAACCGCTGGATCTTGGATGAACAGATCGTCCACTGTATTGCCCCTAGGTGGTCAAGTTTTCAAGGAGCGTCGAGAAGTGTTGATGTATTTTTTGTCAAGGATTTTGCCAATTCAGTCGATGTTTTACTTGTTTAGCAATCTTCCTTGTTCTTGAATCAAATCTTATCTTTCAAAGATTATGTCTATTGAAGTCTAATTGTTGAAATGAAATCAAAGAGATGTCAATTTTTGAAAGTGTTTTTTTGGAAATCAAGCTTCTTTGGTCAAAGACCTAACACACGTTATTCAATGTGGTCATTTGATTGTCTTGTATTTCAAAAACTGAAATGACCCATTGTAAGATTAAAATGATTTTTTTCATGGTTCTTTGAATTAATTTTAATCGTTGATCTTGGGTATGTCTTTTGATGGTCTGCGATAAGGTGACCTTCTGTGAATTTCAAAAAAAAAAAAACAATAAGCTCAAGTCAAAACTTGAGGATTCATCAAGGAAGATTGTTTTTCCTTTTTTAGCACTAATTTTGTCAGCATATATAATAACAAGTAGCTTAATCCATAAAGCCATAACTCTTATGGAAAAGCTCTTTAAGTTTTGAGAGTGCCATTTATCAGTTCAAATTGCTTACTTGATCAAAAAGGACTTTTAAAAGCACGTAATGCAGGCTATGGTTCATGACTTATAAAAGAAAGGAAATTCACAGGCTCAAAAGGTGTTTGAGGGTTTCAGAGACCTAGGATGAACATTAACTATTCATCAACTCTTTTTCTCTTGTTGTCATTGTAGAGAAAGTGACATATAACCTTGTTAATCTAAAAGATAAGAATTCTCTTAACATAGGTCATAATGCAAATCCAACTTTTTCTTTGATGAATAACCAATCAAATTTGTTTTTCAGACACTAGAGATTTTATCCTAGACACACCAAAAGATATGGAGCTTTTTTTTTTTTTTTACTTTTAGCATTTGTTGTATCTTTTTTCAATTGAAATCTCTTTTGCCCCTCTTAGAATTAATAGACATTCTCCTTCCATTCCACCTTTTTTTTTCTTTCATAGCCTTCCTTAAAGGTTTCTTAGATGTCCCTCAATTTATGGCTTTTCTTCTTCTAACCCTTTCTCAATCATTAGGATTTTGTTCTAAGCCTTTCTTTTATCCATTAATTTTATCAGCATCTTCAAAATATATATATCATTTGCCCCTAGTGTGGGGTGTGATCCTAGTCAGGGTTTCTTTTTGAAAGAAAATATTTTACTAGGCACAAAAAGGAACTGCAAGGTATAATATTTTAAGAAATGTTAAAGGATAACAAATATGGCATTTTTTCATTTCAAGCAAGGTCAGTTAGAACTGATAAATTTTGACCTCATCCACTATAATGATTTAGACTTGTAAGAATCATGATTCACGAGTATATAGCTATTGAATCCTCTACATGTCATTATGCATACTGTTAACACTTAGCTATATGATGTGTGGTTTAGTTTTAGGAGGTATGAGTTCAAAATTTTTTGGTCACCTTATGTCATTTTCAAGCATCGAGTCATTTCTGTAATCAAAATGCTTTTAACCTTTTATGATTGACAAACTTTAATTTTACATGTTGGAGTTTGATCAAAATATTTTGTCAAAATACCCTTTGAAAGAAGCATCTCTTGATTTCAAAACAATAGGAAGACAAGAAAAGACATGTTTCAGTAAAGGATGAGATGTGATCCCAAAATAAAATGCAAAATGGCAAAAATCCATAACAAAGATGATTGATAGTTTAACCCCTTCTTAGATTAGCTTCTTTGGCAATATCTGTGTTTTGCCAAGCAATTCCGATCACTTATCATTCTAAAGATGTTCCATGACAAGATGACCAATGGCACCCTCCTTCACAGACTCTACTCTTCTCTTGCTCACCAACTTCTAGACTTGATTTTTGAAATTATTGCCACTATTCAATTGAAATAGCCTAGGAACCCACCATGATATTCACATCTCATCTAAATTATAACACGGTGGTTGCATGAAATTTGTTAAAATCAGGGCAACAAATTTGGAATCTAGCAGATGTTGGTCAACAAACTCGAGTTGCAGAGGGATGTCAATCTTTGGCAAAGACATTTGAGTAGTTGATGCTTGAATGGGACTTCACTAGGCTACATAACTATGGTTTCCCATCTTCAGAGTCATCTCCTGATTCCTTTCTTATTATTGTTCTGGAATCCATGACAAAATCTTCAATCTTTCTTCTTTTTATAGCTTCTTTAATTCTTTCAACAATCTTCACAACATTATATCAATCTTCCAATGTTGTTATGGTTGTTTGTGGATTGTTAGAAACCTTCCACCAATTAGGTAATCTTGGCAAGGCACAAAAAGATACAGTACCACTATTGTCGACGTGTGGAATCACGCGTTGTCTCAATTAGAAAAGAACTTGATGAATCTAAAACTCTTCTGTCTCATCTTCAATTGCTCACAAACAATGTAACAAATAGACACCTGTAGAAGGAGTTCTGCTCTATTGAAGTTTCAGTCTTCTTCTTATTTTTCAATCTAGGTTTGTCTCTTCTCCCTACTTTTGCATTTTAATACAGACACTGGTAGAAGAAAATTATAGATAATCTGAAACTACTGTATTCCTTCTTGTATTCCCCACTTGCAGAGCCACAAACAGATTGCTACAAAGACAGCTCCACCACATTAAAGTTTGACGACTACTCATGTTTTCAGACCAGGTCTGACTCTTGTGCCTACTACAGTGCTTCGGTGTTGAAACTGATAGGGAAACGTTTCATAGCATATGAAACTACTTTATTCTCTATTGCATTCTCCACTGGTAGATCCATAAATAAATCTTTACAGAGAGAGCTCTGCCATGTAGAAGTTCACTGTCTAATCAATTTTATTTTTTAGACCACTATCTTGTGCTGCTGAACTGGAATTGAGCTCAAAATAGGGGTAACTTCAAAGACGACTAATGCATCATACACATAAGGCTAACAGTTATATGGTGCCATTGGAAGATATGGAGGCGATAGACAATTAACAATACAACTGACCAAGAACAAAGATTATCAGTAGTTGATGATTGAAGGCCTTGCTATCGTTATTCATGAATGAAAATGAGAGGTGTAGCTTCAATGAGAAGTGGATAAGCAGTGTTCCCACATAAGACTATATAGACATTCCCTTTCCATTTGATACTCTGCACTTATTCAAGCAGATCTGAGCCTAACTACTTCACCTTTGATGCTCTCAACTTCCTTTTAACAATGAGTCTCACTCTGACCCCTTTTTTTATTATCCGTCTTTTTCAGTCCAGTGTAGTAAACCTCGAATGGGGGAACCTATTTTTTCATCCCAGTACATGCATGGTAAATATATGGCATGTAATCTATATGATGAACTTGCCCTTTAAGCGGTGATATATGGTCATAATTCTTGCATAATGAAACAAGAATTTTTATTCTTGATCAAACTCTACAATAAAATTTTTCTAAATGATGACCATTATATCCCAGGTAAGTGCTGAATCTAAGATGCTTCAAGAAGGGCTTACTCCGATGCAAAACAACTATTTACGGAGCATACATCCTAAAGGCAAGTTTTAATCTTTTTACGTGAGATAAAAGGTAAGTTTACTACTTAGTCTCTATAAAGGGTCCCTTGTTTTCCTAGTGATCACTCTTTTGAAGGAAATATGGGGCCAAGTATGTAATGGGTTGGCACGTATATCAATCATTACCAATCTAAGCACTCAACGAAGAGTTAGAGTTTCCATAAACTTAAACCTTGACTAAAAGTCGTAAAGTAAGCTACTAATCCTTCACCTAACCTGAAACACAAACTTAAACCTTAACTAAAAGTTGTAAGGTAAGCTATTAATCCCCCACCTAACCTGAAACTTATGTGTGCTTTCAAAAATTAAAATGCGATGCATGAAATAATTTTATAAAATGCATGAATAAGACATAAATAAAATAAAACAAAACAAAACACTAAAAAACTTTGACACATCAAAACACAAAGCTTAGTCCGATAATGTTTAAAACAATACCTGTCCCTAGTGGAGTTGTCATTCTGTTGCACGTCCCCTCGCGGTGTCCGATTGCGATTTTTCATTCGTTTGTTGCTTGATTTGGTTCTTGATAGTCGCCACCTAGTATTTAATTGAGGGCTATTAGGAAACCCAGGTGTACTAGTTTTGTCATAGATTCATGGGTAAGGGACTGTTTGTGGTTAGGAAATGTATTAGCACCCCTAGTGCTCCCTACCTGAAGTAAGCTACTTTGTGGTTTGATGTGAATTGAAAATTTGAAATATTAGTCAAATTCTAAGGGTTTAATAAATCAGTTACTAAATCCCAGAATATATGTAGATATATGTTCTTACATTTTCATGGAAAATACAACATGATTTTATTTGTCCTTGAGATATTTAACCATATTCAAATTAAACACTTACTTCTTTTTGTCTTTTTTTATTTTTATAATTCAAATAATATAAATAAAAATATAGACACACACACACACATATCTTTTTATTATGTTTTTTCTATTACATGTTTAGGGAATAACATAAACTAAAAAAACATTTAACAGAAATTTAAATACATATTCAAATATGTACAAATTACAAAAAGGTCCCTAGAAAGTCCAGGATTTGCATAAGAGGCCCTTAGGGACTGTAGAAGAAAGGCAGCGCATCTCCTCCATGCGTCATTACCACTAGCAGCGGGTGGATTCATGCATCGCCGCAAGAAAGTCCGAGAAAAGCTAGGGGATTTGGCATGACTTCCTCCTTTCTCCCCTTCCTCGCCAACGATGACCTGCAAAACAAGAAAAACACAAGGAAAGTTTCTGGTTCTCTCTGTTTTTTTTCATATCCGCTTCTTGGGTCTTCTCCCTTTTCAAATATGTTTCACTTTTATTTTCTCTCTTCCTCCTAGTTTGATTTTTCTCTGTATTCTCTCTTCCTCAGGTGGCAGATCAGACAATTATGTGTTAGGCTGCTATTGGCTTTATTGGGTGGAGATGGGAACGACTGGGTGCTCTGTGGGCATTGCCGTGTGGTGGCTGCTGCTGGAGGAAGCGTCATTGTTGATGGAGATGAAGAGATCGGGGAAGATGGAGAGGTGGTCGACAAGAAGGGAGAGCGAAAGGGAATGACTCTACCCTTTTTTTGGTCTTGGTGAGCTGGCGGCTGGAGAAGGGAAATGAGGGAGTGGCCGAGAGAGGAGTTGTGAGGAGGGAAAATGGGGGAAAAATAGGGCCAAAGGCTAGCCTGTGGTTTTAGGAGAGTCGAGAAAGGGAGACTGGATTTGTGGAGGCCGGTGTGTAGGGAAGGGAGGCGGCGGCTGAAGTGAAAAGTTAGGGGTTACCTTAGTTGAGGGAGATGACAGTGGAGAGGAGGGATCAACCATGGCTTTCTATTTTTTTTTGTAAAGGCTGGGAGGTTACTAATTGACTTTTGTTGGATGGGGGGGTTCTCTAGTTTGTCTTTGGCAAGGCAAATGGGGGAAGAGGGGTGGCCTGTGTGCAAGAGGGTGAGGTTTAGGGTTTTTCTTTTTCTTTTTCTCAAAATTTCTCTGCCCCCATGCCTCTAAATTTTTCTCCTCCCGAGTTAATTTTTCTCCCTTTACTATTTAACTATAGCATGGTGTTTATAGAATAAATATTGCTAGGTTCTAAACTGGTCCCTCAACTTTTTTTTTTTGTAATTTTGATCTTTCTCATTTTTGTATTTTTTAAAGTGAGCAATATCAATGCCAACTCAAAAAATCAATGACTGTAAAATTAACACGTTAAAAGTTGAATGAGATCAAAATATTTTTGAAAATTTAAATTCTTTTGAGATGACATTGAAAATGCTAAAAATAATGCAAATATATGAAAATGCATTTTTTATGGGTTTTCATTGGTTTTTTGCTATTTTTTATTTTTTCTAAAAATTTATCAAAAATATGGGTAAAAAATTAGGTAGCAACAAGGAATATGACAAAGCATTTAAGATTTTCTATAAAAAATCCTACAGAGATTTATATTGATAATCGATCGGCGATTGCACTAGCAAAGAACTCACCCATATTGAAACTGTTTTGGGTCCCTAGACTGAAAACAAAAATCAGACAATGAATGATAGACTTGCGTATGCTGTGGAAATGGCAGAGAGGGTTGCGGGGCAGTATGTGGATCTTGCAGCATAGGTAAGCAGCAAGATACAGATTCTGGAGGGGGAGATCGCGGTATTAAAGAAGGTAGTAGTGAATGTCCCAACTAGTAGTGGCTCGTCCAAACCTAAAGTACTAGAACCTAAGCCATTCGGCGGTGCAAGGAGTTCCAAAGAGTTGGAAAATTTTCTGTGGGACATGGAGCAGTACTTCGAGGTGGCTAGGATTGGGGCTAATGAACAAGTAAACATCACAGCAATGTATTTGTCTAGTGTTGCGAAGTTATGGTGGAGGACTCAGATTAAGGATAATCTGAATGCTGGGCATCCTAAAATTGAAACTTGGGATCGCTTGAAACAAGAGTTGAAAGAACAATTCTTGCCGAACAACACGTCTTGGCTGGCTAAAAAAGACTTGAAGAAATTGAAGCAAGACAAATCAGTAAGGGATTACATCAAAGATTTCAGTTCTTTGATCCTGGACATAGAGAACATGTCCGAGGAAGATAAGCTATTCAACTTCATGTCGGGTTTACAGCCTTGGGCACAAGCTAAGTTGTGGAGGCAGAATGTCAAAGACTTACCGTCTGCCATTGTTGCTGCAAATAGTTTGGTTGAATTTAAGATAGTGACGTTGCTGTCCCCTTGAGATTCAAGGCTAAGGATAAGAGGGATGAAAAGAGAAAGAGAAAGAAGTTTGGTGGGGGAGGATATAAGCCTGGGATTGATAAGGGAAAAGGCAAGCAGACTGATGTGCAACAAAGTAGAGACCCTAGCAAGCCGAATGTAGGTTGTTTCATTTGCAGTGGACCACACTATGCAAGAGAATGCCCGAAGAAGGAAAGGTTTAATGTAATTCTTGTGGGTGATAGTGAATAAGAGGAGACAGTAATGCACATCAACCTAATGCGTGTACTGAATTGTTTAGTTGCTGAGATGCAGGATTTGGTGGCCGAATCCAACCTTGTTGAAACTGACTTAGCACAGATTGATGTGCTGCGACAAGGTAAATTGGGTGTTGTGGATTCTCTAATGTATGTTAAAATTAGAGTTAATGACAGGGAGATAGTTGCTATGCGAGATTCTAGTGCTACGAATACATTCGTTGCCGACAGGTTGGTGATGCAGCTTGGGTTGCGTTTGAGTAACAGCCAAACTTCAATGAAGGCAGTGAATGCCAAGGCGCAACGAATATTGGGCATAGCCTATGGCGTGCTGGTGCTGGATAAGTGGCAGAGAAAGCAGGATTTATTGGTGGTGACGCTTGACAATTTCGATGTCATTCTTGGCTTAGATTTTCTAAAGAGAGCCAAGATTGCATTGATGCCTCATCTGGATGGAATTTTGCTTGTGAATGAGGTATGTCCCTGTTTTATTCCTTGTTATAAGGCAGTGGTGGCTGAAAGTCGAAAGGAGAGAAATAACTTGGTTTCAGCCATTGCGATCAGCAAGGCCTTGAAGAAAGGTGGTGAAGTGTTCTTGGCAGTAATTGTGATTAAGGGGTCAAAACAGGTTGGGTCAGTGCCTGAAGTTATTGCTGGGCTGTTGGAGGGGTATAGAGATGTGATGCTTCCACCAAGACGGGCTGTTAATCACAAGATAGAACTTGTGCCTAGCGCGACACCACTATCACAACCTCCTTATCGTATGTCGCCAAGGGAATTGGGCGAATTGAGAAAGCAGTTGATGGAATTGATTGATGCAGGTTTTGTTCAATCTTCAAAAGCTCTATATGGTGCTCCTGTTCTGTTTCAGAAGAAGGCAGATGGTAGCTTGCAGATGTGTGTGGATTATCAAGAATTGAATAAGGTAATGATTAAGAATAAATACCCTGTGCCGTTGATTCAAGACTTACTTGACAGACTGAGTGGGGCTTCTATTTTCACAAAGCTGGACTTGAGGTCTGGATACTGGCAGGTTAGAGTTGCTAAGGGGGATGAGCACAAGACAACTTGTGTGACAAGGTATGGGTCATATGAGTTTATGGTTATGCCATTTGACTTAACCAATGCTCCAGCTACATTCTGCAATTTAATGAATGATGTTCTTTATGAGTATTTGGATGAGTTTGTGGTTGTCTATCTAGATGATATTGTTATTTTTAGTCGATATATGGATGAGCATGTTGTGCACTTGGATAAGGTGCTGCGTAGACTAAAAGAACATGAATTGTTTGTGAAGAAGGAGAAGTGTGAATTTGCTTGTTCTAAGATCACATTCTTGGGGCATTTGGTGAGTTTTGGGCAGGTTCGGATGGATCCGAAAAAGGTGCAGGCTATATGGGATTGGGTAGCCCCATCGATGGTGACTGAGCTGAGGTCATTTTTGGGCTTGGCAAATTATTATCGTCGGTTTATAGAGGGTTACAGCAAGAAGGCAGCCCTTTTGTCGGATTTGTTAAAGAAAAATCGACATTGGGACTGGTCTAGTAAATGCCAACTCGTATTCGACAAGTTGAAGAGGGTTGTAACGTCTGCTCTAGTGCTAAAACTGCCAGATTTTGAGAAATCTTTTGAGGTACACACTGATGCTTTGGACAAGGTAGTAGGGGGTGTTCTAGTGCAAGAGGGTCATCCAGTGGCTTTCGAAAGTTGAAAGCTAAGAGAGGCAAAACAGAGGTATTTCGCACATGAGAAAGAAATGGCAGCCATAATGCATTGTCTTGGTGTGTGGAGGGTGTATCTGTTGGGGCTGAAGTTTGTAGTGAAGACGGACAATTTGGCTAATACATTCTTCAAAACTCAAAAGAAGTGGTCGCAGCGGCAAGCTAGGTGGCAGGAATTCATGGTCGAATATGATTTCATGTGGGAACATAAGTCGGGACTACACAATCAGGTTGCGGATGCGTTGAGTAGGCATGAGGTGCTTGCTAGTGTGATTGCGATGGATCATGTAGAGTCCGATATGCTAGATTGGTTAAGACAGGCTGCCGTGGAAGATGCAGCGTATGTCAAATTAGTTGATCTCGTACGGGAGGGGACTGTGCGAAGGTATTGGCTGGATGAGGGCCTTCTCTATGCTAAAAAGGGCCGAATTTATATTCCATGTGGGAAATTGAGGAAACACTTGCTGGCCAAAACGCATGACCCATAGTGGGTAGGTCATCCGGGACGAGAGCGCATGTTGGCTCTCTTGGCAGAAACCTATTACTGGCCAAAGATGGAGTTTGACGTAGAGCTTTGGTTTGTTAGTAGGACAAGGTGTTGAGGCAGAAGGAAGCAGGGTTATTGCAACTTTTACCGATACCAGAAAGGCCATGGACTTCAGTTTCGATGGACTTTGTAGTGAGGTTTCTGAAAGTTGATGGGATGGACGCTGTTATGGTGATTGTCGACAGGTTTTCAAAGTATGTTGTTTTTATGGCTACACCATCAGTATGCACGACTGAAGTGGCTACTGGTTTGTTTTACAAACATGTGGTGAAATACTTTGGGGTTCCTTTAGACGTGGTTAGCGATCGCGATGTTCGATTCACTGGATGATTCTGGACAGTATTGTTTGGGCTAATGGGAACAAGGCTGAAGTTCTTGACAACCAATCATTCATAGATGGATGGACAAATGAAGAGGATTAATGCATTGTTGGAGGAGTACCTTCGACACTATGTGACAGCAACACAAAGAAACTGGCTTGAGTTGCTTGATAGTGCATAGTTCAGTTATAATCTTCACAAATTATCAGCGATGGATTTGAGTCCATTCGAGTTAGTTTTGGGGGTGCAACCTCAAACTCCAGTGGAGATAGTAGTCGAGAAGACTGGGGAAAAGAGTCTAGCCGCATACAAATTTGCTAGGGAGAGGTAGGAACTCTTCGAACAAGCGCAAGATAGTTTGCAAAGGGCAAGCAAGCGTATGATGAAATACGCTAATCAGAAGCGGAGACCTTTGGAGTTTGACATTGGTGACAGGGTGCTGTTGAAGTTGACTCCACAAATATGGAAAAACATAGTGGGGAAAAATTAGCACCATGGATTAATGCCTAGGTATGATGGGCTGTTTGAGGTGATTGGAAAAGTGGGTGCTGCTGCGTATAGGCTAAAGCTACCATAAAGGCTGAAGATTCATCTCACATTCCATGTTAGCTATCTAAAACCTTTTCACGAAGATGTTGAGGATTCGAAAAGGGGCAAATCACTAAGGGCTCCACCTACGATTCAGAAGCAATTTGAGCGGAGAATCGTGAAAGATTTTAGACCATAGGAGACTTGGTCAGCACAAGAAAAATCAGCAGACAGAATTTCTTGTGAAATGGGAAGACTGTCAAGAGGTTTCATGGGAGAAATACACTGACTTATGGTAGTTTGAAGACTTGGTGCAGGATTATCTTGCTACCGATCCGACAAGGGCATCGGCTCCTTCTGGTGGGGGAGGTTTGTCACAGCCTTAGGTGCAAGGGTGACACGATCAAAGAGTTGATATCTTATCCCAAGTGCAGGAGTGTCAAAGTAAAATAACCCGGCAAGACCGGGGTCGAACCACAGGGAGGTGAATTATATAAATTACAAATAAAGAAAAAGATTTGAAGAGAATAATAATAGAAAAGGAGTTAAAGAAAGTTTTGGGATGTGATATTGATGTAAGGATTAAATAATAACAAAACATATGTCAAGGTTATAGGATTCACTAATGATATTTCAAATAAATATAATATAAACTCTTTTTATTACTCAACTAGAAACCACACACAAAGGAAGTTCTAATCGGATGATTTCTCGTTATTAGCTCATTATAAATTACTAACATGATCATATTAATTATCGTATCTAAGTAATACCATACTTATAAATATCATCAAGCATTCATGTTGCTAGTTTATGTTAACAACAAATCGAGTTCCTATCATAATAACGATGTCAGCCGAAAACTATGAAGGATCAAGCATTTGATGTACCAAATATTATACAACAAAAATCTAAATTAACCATTTAATAAGCAAGGTATTAAAAATTAGTAAGATAAAAAGATAAAACATGTTAATAATAATCTTTCTTGGATATAAACATTTAAAGCTCATGTTGAGTTTATATTATACCTATTCTAACACCATTAGAGAAACCTTTTCACCTTGACATAATTAACTTAGCTAAACATTAAGAAGGAGAAAAACATAAATAAACAATATAAGAACATAAACATAATATAAGCTAACTAAGTGTAGGAAAGGAAATGAAAGAGCATAAACAAGAGATTACTATAGCATGAAAGAAAACTTGAACATTACAAAGATGTAGAGAGAAAGCAAGAAGATAACTTTGATCTGAAAATTAATATGACTAAATACATGGACAATGCCTCCTTTTATAGGCTAAGTTTCAGAACTATTGATTGATTGAAGAATTGGTGGGCATCCATTGATTTGGTGGCTGGTTTTTGACATTAATGGCTGCTAGTTTTTTGATATTGTGGGCTGATTATTGATATTGTTGGCTGGCCAAAACGTCATTGCTCACATCAGAATTATAGCCAACTGAATTATGGAAGTTGTGGGCAATTGTCTCAGTTTTCCAACAAAAAAAACCAGAGCTCATTTGGACTTCTAGAACTCAAGATATGAGCCAAAAACCGAATAGTGTTTGAGCTGCAGGACAGCTTCCGACGTCTTCGTTGTTGCTAAGATTTGAGCTTGAAAACGGCATAACTGAGTCTTTGAGTCCATATGAAAGTTGTAGGTCTATGTCTTACCTTTCCATCGATATAAAATGAACCTAAATCTGATATCTACAGCTCCAGATATGATCAAATTACCGAACGGTGTACGTGTTTGGAATGCACCAGCAACACTTTGCTAAGTTTGGCCTTCTTTTTATCCTTTCAATTTCAATCCTTAAACTCATCAATCAATCCTTTTATTTATGTGATAGACCTGCATTTAGGATGAACATTTACCATGAATTAAATGTATATTATATTTTTAGACTTGCTAATATAAAACATGCTTTTGTTAGGGAATTTAATGATACTTTAGGTGCAATATGATGACATAAATCCTTAATGAGAATGCACTTTTAAGTACTAATCAAAGGGTGCGCCAACGATTCGCTGCTAGGCAGTGGCTAGGCAGTGGCGTCACGCAAGTGCAGAGGCAGTATGCATGGGCAGTGCAGATTTCGGTAGTGAATATAACGGGTGTGTGCGAACAGCGGGTTTATGCTTTGCACCATACTGGACTTTGATGGTGGACTGTCTAAGTCATCTTGAGTTGCAAGTGAGGGCTGACTGCTGAAAAAATCAGTTTGGATAGTTTGATTTGTTGGGTGGCAGACCAAGAAAGTTGCTTGTGGGCAGTTATGTAACAGTTATGAGGCAGTAGGCTGTCACTGAAATGTGCTATGCTGTCTAGAGGGAGTTAAACTGTTAAGGGGTAGTTTTATGTGTAACTTTCATTGGATGTATGTGTATTACATAGAGTCTAAACATGTGTAGCATGCAGATTCGGATTGTGCATAACACACACACATTGTTATTGTGTATTCCTTTATTTGTGAATTAATAAAGGTTCGGTTGGTTCCCGTAAATTGCTGGTGTTGTTATTGTGCTGTGTTTAATCTTTAACTTGTGTTCTTGTTGCCAAAATTGGTAAGAGTTGTGAGGAAAACCTCTGGGTGGACGAAATACTTAGACTTTAGGCAAGCACGAGTGAATTGGAAGAAAGGCTGAGTCTAGTAATGGGATTAGATTGTCGTGCTGAGATTAAGATTGTGATGAAAATTTTATCTGTGTGACACTAGTCATGATGAAAGGATTGGCTGAGAAAAAGATACAAGAGAGATCTTTCTAAAATAAAAATAGAAGTTAATTCTAGAAAATTAATTATGAATGTATTGTGACAAAAATTTAAGAGAAGATGTTGAAAATTATCACAAGAGTATCCTCCATCAAAATTCAAATTTCAAGAATAGTAAGACTAGTAAGACTTTCAAAATTAAAGGGGAGCATTGGAATTAATTATGAAGTTTTCACTGTTTTTTAGTTCTTTTAGGTGTCTTCTAGTTTATGTGTAAATATTAAAGATGTATTTATCTTTTAAGTCTCTTAAATTATCCTAAATTAATATAAATATATGTTTAGAGTTAAATCCAAGTCTGAATGGAAAGAAATCTTCCTAAAATTAAAAAAGAAGTTAATTCTAGAAAATTAATTATAGATGCAATGTAACAAAAAATTGAAAGAAGATAATAAAAATTATAGTAAAAGTATCCTTCATCAAAACTCAAATTTCAAGAACCATAAGACTTTCAAAATTAAGGGGGAGCATTGAAATTAATTATAAAGTTTTCAGTGTCTTTTAGTTCTTATAGTTTTATGTATAAATATTAAAGATGTATTTATCTTTTAAATCTTTTAAATTATCCTATACTAATATAAATATATGATCAGAGTTAAATCCAAGTCTGAATGGAATTTCTCACTTAGAAGAGTAATGTAACATAAATGAGATTTGTTTGTTATCGTGCATTCCATATTATTGTTTCTACTTTTCTCCAAATATTTCTAAGAGGGCCTATAGGAGATGTATAAACCTGTACTTCGTTCAAAACATGTGATTCTTTTTAAGCATATCAGGTTATACTTCAAATATACCAGGTTATTCTTTTTATCACTTAAAGAAGGAAGATTCCGGTGTCCGTTGGAAACAATGCACACCCACACACCCACATCAACCCACTTTTGACTTGTGCATTTGAAGATAAACGATAAGAACTGATTATGGTGAACATATGTGATAAGGATATTTCAAACCATGGAAAACAAAATTTTCTTTCACTGACATGCAGGGAAATTTATTAAGGAATTTCAGTAGCATTTAGAAATAGCTTCACAAATTACAACAGATGTCTCTCTGTAAAATGGATGCGTTTTTTTTTTTTTCTTCTCATCTTTTAGCTGATCCATTTTCTGAAAGTAAGATTGTGAAGCAATGGCGCTGAATATTGTAGAGGCAGATAGAGCCACTATTTATACCTGATATATTTTGAGGAATGAGACTGGGAACTTATGCATATAAAGTTTGGTTTGCAAGTTGAGATGAGCCTGCAATTTGCTGCTCCAAGTAGTAGGCTACTTGCCTTGATATGTTCAGCTGTAAAGCATTTTCTTAGGCTTTCCCTCTGGGCTTTCACATTGAGCCTTAACATAATCATAATACTCGTGTCTCCAATCCGGTGACCTGAAAATTAGTTTTGCTTGGGAGTTAGGAAAAAACTAGTTTGTATAGTGTAGATGAGTCTAATATATGTTGCAAAAGTTATTGGTTTCCAGCAAAATCTAAGATCATTATAGTGTACTCACATTCTATGTTTGTCATGAAGATGGAAATGGCGCTTTTTGGTTCAGGTGAAAAGGACATTAAAATGTGAGTCAGCATGCTTTTATCCATCCTCTCATAAGTTGCAGATATGGTTCCTTCTCCGTGTTGTGTGGCAGCTGAAATGTGCGTTAGCCATTTGAATTTTTTTAACTGTGCATCAAGCAAACCGCAGCCATTATGTCCAACAACTTGGGATGCGTGTGAAGATGGTCATTGCTGGATTCTTCTGAAGCAATGTTCAGGTCATAGGGGTGCTCTGTGGTATTCAACTTAAAAATCACATTGTACGCAAAAATTCTCGAGGAATGTGCCTTTCATGTTTGCTAGATGAAGGTGATGTTTGTGCCAACTTGACATACTTTTGAGTGGGCTTTGAGTGTATGCACGCTAATCTTTTTACATTGTAAGCTAATGTAGCTAGCACTGGGCTTTGTTCAACTATCTTTCCTACGATTGAGTTTGATGTTCTTGTTACAATGAGATAGGAAGATTAATCGCATCATTGGTGGATGGTGATCTTTTGACTTCAACTCGAGGGAGTGGTGTTTTTTAAGTGCATAATCTAGTCTAATTGAATCAATTAAAAGAGTGATTCGTCGTAAACATTTATTATATAAATTGGCATCTAAACCAAAAAACTAAATCGTGATTCATTCACCAAATCATCCTCTAGAGAGGCACAAAACCATTTAGTTATAAAATGGTTTACATATATTATAACCCTGTTCATTTTTTCTTATACTCTAGTTTGTATCAATTTTCTTATTCTGGTATCTTGCAGTCTACATTTTACCCTTTAAATTACGTCATTGTTTCAGAAAACCACCTGTAGTGTAAATTAGCTAAATTTTTTGTTGTTTCAAATGCATCGACATCAAGCATGATGATGGCATTCTTTTATTCGAGTACTGATCGTGAAGCCTTTTTGTTTCAGGTGCTGATACTGAATGTATAGTTTGCTATGCTTGGAGTTGATGTTCAAAATATATAGAAGTAGATTATAACGTGAAAAGATTTCCTTGTGATGCAAGGCAAATACTATTTCCTGAACATAGATCTGGAAGATGTTACTCTCATATTTGAATGAAGATCTCGTGTTTATGAATGGCATATCTCTGTTGAATATGCTCTTGATTGCCCCCTGATTACTCCTGTTAATCTTCCATATTCCCTCTGTATGGACCAGGACTTCATCACTGCTATATATTGAGTACGGTTATAAGTGGAAGTACGGTTTTATAAGTTATGGAAGTTCTGTACAGTACACTCTAAGAACTCAAGGGGAAGCTTCTTCCTTGTTTGTATGCATGAAAGCAAAGATTGTTGCTTTGGCATGAGCACCACCCCAGTACTCTGAATTGATGACATATCATTGCTGGAAAGGTGCTGAAGCTCTCAGGCCTATAATTGAAGGGATCAAGTGTATAGTTGTAGTATATGTTTTCAAGTCCTGTCGATATTTGATCCAATCAAAACTATCCGTCTGGGTTGTAGTTTAGCCAGTAAAATCGCAATTAGATAACTGAATCTTATTGCAACTCAAAGAGTTTATCACTTTTGATTAGTAAATCTCAAGGAGTTAATACGTGGGTTTGTTTTCCAGATTAGATCTTACAATATATGTTGCCCGCGCCTGTACGCGGGCAGAAAATTTTTCTTTTATGTAAAATTAGTACTACGCTAAAAGAAATCCAAGTGTCGAGCCATTTGTTTAAGTGTAAATTTAAATAATATAACCACAAAAAAAAAGATAATAATAAAAAAATAACATTAAAGTGTCGACCCATTTGTTTAAGTGGAAATTTAAATAATATAGAAAAAAAACAACAATAAATAAACAAATAAAAAACAATGAAAACAAGATTAAAATAATCATACCTAATTCTATTTGATTATCAAAAAACTCAATACTAAATTAATAAAAAAAAACACAAAAAATAAATGCAAAAGAAATACCTAATTCTATTTGGATTATCAAACAACTCAATACTAAATTAATTAAAAAAAAACCAAAAAAAAGTAAATATAAAAGAAGTAAAACTTCAAAAAAAAAGAGAAAATATCAATTTAAAAAAGGAGAAAAAACAAAAAAAAATCTAAATGAACCTCCTAAACCTGGTCTTATTTTTAAGAACTTGCAACTTGTTGAATCATGGACTGGTATCTAATCAAGAAGCTTAACTGTCAATCAATTTATTTTTGAAGGATGAAATCATTGAAAAAATATAAAACAAATTGCAAAAAGAAAAACACAACAAAAGGAACGAGGATGAAATTCGAGAGAAAAACAGTTAGGGAGGATGAAATTTGAAAAACAAATCCCAAAAAAATAAATAAAAATTAAACGAATGAGTATCAAATTTAAAAATTTTAAAAATCATAAAGGATGAAATTGAAAAAAAATTGTAATTTGATAATTATTTATAGATTAAAAAATGATGGGAGATGAAATTGAAAAAATTATAGAGGGTGAACCTAATAGAATCAAACCCAAAACATTAAAAAACAAAACCCAAAATAAAAAAAGATTAAAAATAAGAAAATTAAGCTCAAAAAAGAAAAAAAAATCATGCAAACCCAGACGAATCTCTTAAATTTAATCTAATATCTAAAACCTATAACTTATGAAATGATGGACCCGAGTTTAATCAAGAAACTTAACTCTCAATAAATTTAGTTTTGAAGGATCAAATAGTGTAAAAAATATTAATAAAAAAACTTGAAAAAGAAAAAATTAAATAACATGGATACAGTTTGATAGGAAAAAAACTGAAGGAGGATGAACATTAAAAAAATAATATTAAAAATAATCTCAAATAAAATAAATTATAATTAAATGAATGATGATCAAATCCAAAGATTAAAAAAACACAAAGAGTGAAATAGAAAGAAATTGTTGAAGGCTAATCCAATAGAATCAAATCACAAAAACAAAAAAATAAAAATAAAAAAAGATAAAAATAAGAAAACATCAATTTAAAAAAAAAAGAAGGAAACTCGACAAACCTCTTAAACCCAATCTAACATCTAAAAATCATAATCCGTGAAATCTTTGATCTTGATTCAATATAGAAATCTAATTTTCAATCAATTCAATAAAAACTTATATGGATACAATTTAATAGAAAAACCCAAGGAGGATGTAATTTAAAAAAAATTAAAAAATGATGCCAAATAAAACTAACTACAATTAAAAGAATTGTGACCAAATTTAAAAGAAAAAAAATTCATAGGGGGTGATATTGAAAAACATTTGTAAAAACCATGCAAACTTGAACAAAAATTCTAAACCTGGTCAAATTTTTAAAACTCGCAACCTATAAAATCCTGAATTCTAGTCCAATTAAGAAGTTATTAATAATTAATTTAAAAATATAAATTTTTAAAACCTGTCAAAGCAAAAAAAAAAAAAAAGCCATCAAAAGAATAGAAATTAATTTGATAGGATAAAAAACAAAGGATGGTGAAATTGTAAAATAAAATAATTTATGATTTTAAAAAAAAACTTCTTAAGGCTAAAAAATTGATAATCAATAGAAGAAGAATTAGATTTGATAGGAAAAAAAATAAAAGAAGGGTGAAATCATAATACAAAATCACTTGATAAAATGATTTCAAACAAAAAATAACAATAAAAAAATGAGAACTAGATTCAATAAAATACTCAAGATAAAAAATCATAATAATAAAAAAGATCGAATTTGAAGAACATACAAATTAAAGGGCTATTTTTGAACTTTTAAGAGATCAAGCATGAAAATCTAGGTGGGGGATAGAAAAGAAAAGGGGAAAAGAAATGGTCTCTTACACCAAATCATCGTGAATCTTGACACATATGTTGCCTCGTATGGTTTGAAGTGTTGATTCCAACACCACTCTAGAAGAAAAAGTTTGATGGTTGGACGACCCATTATATATTGTTTGAACGATACAAGGACTATCCACCCGCTAGTGAGTCGTGCATATGCTTACATTTTTTTTAATTATATTTAATAAATATAATTTAGAATAGTATCCTTGATCACCCGTGAAAGTTACAATAAAAACAATATAAAAGGATGAAACAAGTTCTTGTGTGAGAGTTCAATTGGTTTTGTTTTTAAGGGTATCAAAGTAATTACACTATTTTAAAAATACAAAAATATCCCTGAGTAGTAGATATTACATTATTTCATTTTTGAGTTAAATTAGTAATTTTATTGTATAAAATAAAACAAATTACCAAACTAACCCTATACAATTTGAAAAAAACAATCTTACTCCTAAAGCTTAGTGCATTGCCTTTTTATCCCAAGAGTAAATGCATAATTACCTTATTATAATGATTAGTAATTTATGTCCGGATGGTTAGCAACTTTGTTAGGGGATTTATTTTTTTGTTAATTAATTTAGAGGTTTATGGAAGTTGAATCATTTTTTTGAACATAACAAAAATTGTTTAGGCAATAAAGGATCATATAACATTATTATTAAATTCAGTTCAATGACATTATTATTAAATTCAGTTCAATGAGTCAATATTAAAGCTTTCTGACCTAACTTAATGCCTAATTTACATTTAAAATTGAATTATATAGGAGTTGCTTGATATAATCTAGTCCACTTGATAATTTAGACTATCAAAAAATTAAAAAAGAAAAAGAAAAGAAGGATCAACTTCAATATTCATATCATTATAAATATTGAAGTTGATTCCAGTTGTTTAACGTTTGATATTGTAGTAATGATTATTTTTAAAAATATTTTTTATTTAAAAGTATATTAAAATAATATTTTTTTATTTTTTATTTTTGTTGATATTAGCATATAAAAACTATCTAAAAACATAAAAAAAATAATTTTTAATAATTTTGTTTTTAATTTTTATAAAACATTATTCAGAATATCTTTCTAAATAACACCTCATACTGACTGGATCTTTCCACGCAATATAACACCTCATACTGACTGGATCTTTCCACGCAATGGATGATGAAATACCATAGTAATATCGCAATTATTTTTCATCCATCTCATGTATTGTTATTTTTTCTACGTTGAAATAGCAAGTTTGGATTACCTTCTTAACAATTAAGACATGTGCTCGAAAAACACGGAACTGGTTGAAGTAATTAGACCACATTTGTCTTAGAATAACTACTAGTTTTACAATCAACACGTAATTAATTAGCCGGTATTAGAATAAAGAGTATTCGTTGGGTATGAACTGATGTAGTTAATTATCCGTGTGCGCCAACTGATGGTCTATGGAAACGGCCCGCCAAAATTGACCAAACCATCGACATCGATGAACAAAGTCAAACAGGATAACGAGTTTAATCTAAAAAAAATTTAATTTAAAGCCCTCCAATCCACTCCAATGAATTTCCAAAAACATCTTCGTCTTCCTCTCTTTTCTTGACAACAAAAGCAGAGACTCCCTGAAAGAAAGACAGAACAAAATGGCAACAGCAGGTGGAATTAAGGAGGTGGAAGGATCAGCTAACAGTCTTGAAATCGACAATCTTGCTCGTTTTGCTGTTGATGACTACAACAAGAAACATGTTCTTTCTTGAAATTCAAAAACTTAGCTGAATACATTATTTTTGAAGAATTGTTCTTTTGATTTAATTTGATCCGATGCTTGTTTTTGTGCAGAATTCAGTGCTGGAGTTCAAGAGGGTGTTGAATGCAAAGCAGCAGGTGGTGGCTGGGACAATTTATTATATTACCTTTGAGGTAACTGACGGGGGTCACAAGAAAGTGTATGAAGCCAAGGTGTGGGTGAAGCCATGGTTGGATTTTAAGGAGGTTCAGGAATTCAAGCTTGTCGCGGATGCTCCTTGTGATTCTAGCGCCTAGCTAGGTATATGCAATTAACTGCATTTGATTTCTTTAATGAATTATTACGCTGTCAACTCTGGAAATTTTAGATTATTTAGGTCATGTTTTGCACTCGGCTTGATTCACTTTATGATGCTGTTGTAGGAACATAGATCTGGTTTTGTTTTTTAACCTTTCTTGTGATACGATAAAGGAATGCTTAAACAGCCATGCAAGAAGTCAATGGAACTAAAACTTGTAAGAAGCCAGTAGAATTGCATCTAGAAGATTGGAAATAAGAGATTTTTGTGGACCTCATAGCTGTATATCAAGTGATGCACCATGTTTTTGGAGTTAGAACAACATGTTGGGATGAGTTTTTGGTTGGATGTCTTTTGCAAAATCCACTCAGATTCTGTTTTATTCAACTGGGTTTCTTGTAGCAGGATTATCTTTAACGTCTATTTAAAAAGAAAGCCCACAGAGAGGAAATATTAGTGCAGAAAGCATTTTACTTTTATTTGTTTTTTTCCCCAATTCCTTGAATGACAAGAGTAAAACTTAACCCACTCGTTAAGTTTATAAGTGTATGTTTGGTTTGTAAGCTTACATATGCTTTGGTCATTGGGCGGTGGTTTTTCGACAGCAACTCTAGGGAGTGGTGTTCTTCAAGTGCATCTTTTCTCATTGAATTTGAAATAGTGATTCGTCGTAAACATTTATAACATAAGTTGGCATCTAAACAAAAAAATAAATAGTGATTCATTCACCAAATCCTTCTCTGGAGAGGCACAAGACCGTTTAGTTGTGAAATGTTTTACATATATTATAACCCTATTCATTATTTCTTATTCTAGTTTATATCAATTTTCTTATCCTGGCATCTTGTAGTCTATATTTTACCCTTTAAGTTACGTCATTGTTTCAGAAAACCATCGATGGTGTAAAGTAGCTAAAATTTTGTTGGTTCAATGGCATCGACGTCAAGCATGATGATGCCAGCTTTTATTTGAGTACTGACGAAACCTTTTTGATTCAGGTGACTGAAGACTGTATAGTTTGCTGCGCTTGGAGTTGATGTTCAAAATATATAAAAGTAAATAATAATGTGAATAGATTTCCTTGTGATGTAAGGCAAATACTATTTTCTGAACATGGATCTGGAAGATGTTATTCCATATTTGAATGAATATTGCATATTGCATATTCATGAATAGTGGTATATCCATGTTGGCTATTTTCTTGATTGTCCCTTGATTGCTCCTGGTAATCTTCCCTATTCCCTCTGTATGGATTTGGACTTCATCACTGCTATATATTGAGTACGGTGATAAGTGGAAGTATGGTTTTATTAGTTATGGAAGTTCTGTACAGTACAGTCTAAGAACTCAATGAGAAACTTCTTCCTTGTTTGTATGCATGAAAGAAAAGATTGTTGATTTGGCATCAGCACCACTCCAGTACTTTGAATTGATGACGTATCTTTTCTGGAAAGGCGCTGAAGCTTTCAGGCCTCTAATTGAAGGGATCAAGTGTATGGTTGTAATATATGTTTTCAAGTTCTTGTCAGTATTTGATTCAATCTAAACTTTCCCATATATCTCACCTTCGGATAATACATTCCCCTACGCGTATTCAAATTTGGATTCTCAAACCATTGAACAGCGACAGAAGTTGATTCAATCTAAACTTTCCCATATAATGGAGACTTGATAATGGAATATGTCTAGCAAAGTATCTGTGATGTTCGCCTGTTTGAAGACGCAAGTGTTCAAATATTTCTTAAAGCATGCCCTCATGTACCGTAAGATTCTTTTTTTTTTTTTTATTAACGTAGGTGTTCGGGTCAGCTTGCGCGCACCACGACTAATCCCACGGGCCTTGAAGTTAACGACCATGTAAGCCTCCAGTGGCCATCATATGAGCAACCAAGGACTCGAACCTGAGACCACAGAGAAAGCAAACCCTTTAGTCCTAAGTCTTTACCACTTAATTACCACCTAGATGGTTTGCACCATAAGATTCTTAGTTTAACATGTCATTGACAACGGCATGAATCGACACCAGATGTGAATAACAGAAACATATGGCAAGATTTATTCTAGAAACCAGCTGCCATAGCTGTGCTGGGGGAGGCTAATTTAGGAGAGGTTCGAACCTGAAACCTACACCAACGCAGCTCATTGACAAAGAAAAACACAACCGTGAATTACTGGTGGTACTCCAAACAGTCACAACAACTAGAACATCCTGCAACTCGTAACCTCCCCAGATATGATCAAGTGCTCATGGTTTCAGTCGAGATCCGCATATTATTGTGATTGCGATTAAAATGTGTTGTTTCCCTGAAGTTCTGATGATCATCCGCATTTAGGAACAGTTGTTTGTTGCAACATGGTTTGCAACAAGCAATGGTTTTAGTGACTCTTGGCTGATTGGCAATGGTTTCACAAACCACATGACAAATAATCGGAAGCTTTGCAAGGAGCTCGACAAGACTGTTAATTCCAAAGTAAAAAATAGAAATGGTGAATATATCTTAGTCAAAGGCGACAAAAAAAAAAAAAAAAGAGGTATGGAACGTGGTCAGGTGGTCTAAAAGGGTTAAATATCTTAAATTATTAATAAGTTTTGTTTTTTTAGAAAAACTTGAAATTTTTAACTATTACATCATTCAAATAATATTTTAGATAAGATTTTTTATATTTTTTATATTTTTATATTATGAGTAAATGGGCTCTATCACTCTCAATATTTTGTATATTAACCTTAAATAACTTTTTCTATCCTTATAGTAAAAGTTAGTAATGATAAATTATTATCCCTAATAATATTATCTTTGTATAGGGTTTTTATTTTTATATTAAAAATAAATAATATATTTTCTCGTTTTAAAATACAGACCAAAACTTTTATGAAGACTATGTGTTCAAATTTTGATATTATCAATGATATTTTATTCAGATAAGAAGATAAGAATTGTCACAAAGTTAAGAGGTGACCACCCACTCAACAATTAGTCATAAAATCAATAGATCCAAATTTTAGCCTATAAAAGAAGGCATTTTCCATGCATTTAGGCATCTTGGTTTTCATATCAAGATCATGTTCTTGCCCTCATTCTTTATATTTTTTGTAATGTTTAGGTTTTGTTTTCATTAATCTCTTGTTTATATCTTTCATTTCCTTTACTATACTTATATAATCATGTTCTCCTCTTGTTTATTTATGTTTTATTTATTTATTATGTTTAGTTAAGTTTATTATGTTAAGGTAAAAATGTTTCACTAATGGTGTTAGTATAAATATAATATAAACTTAATATGAACTTTAATGATTATATTCTAATCAACTTGCTATTAACATGTCTTATCATTTTTATCTTATTAATTTTTAATACCTTGCTTATTAAATGATTAATCTAGATTTGTGTTATATAACACTTGGTATAACAAATGCTTATCACTTTCATAGCCAAAGGAGGTTTCAATCAGATTATAAATTGTTAACATAATTATATAAGTTATCTTATTCGATTAATGCTAATACTTGTAAATATTGTCAGACATTCATGATTATAATTTATGTTAACAACAAATCACGTTTCTTTTATAGCTCAGGTGTTGGTTATACCATACAGTATGAGCTATAAAAGTACCAAGCATTTGTTATACCCAGTGTTATACAACATAAATTTAGATTAGTCATTTAACAAGCAAAGTAGTAAAGAGTGAATAAGATAACAAATATAAAACATGTTAGTATCCAACATTAAAGTCCATATTGAGTTTATATTATACTTATTCTTAACCATTAGTGTAACCTTTTCACCTTGACATAATAAACTTAGCGAAACATAATAAAAAAAAGAAAAATAAATAAACAAAATAAAAACATAAATAAGATAACAGTTAACTAAGTAAAAGAAAGGAAATGAAAGGCATAAACTTAATATTAATGAAAGCAAAACATAAGCAATACAAAGAGAGAAATAAAAATCATGATCTTGATCTGGAGACCAAGATACCTAAATACATGGCAAATGTCTTCTTTTATAGGCCAAAATTAAGAACTATTGATTTGATGACTAATTGATGAGTGGGTGACCAACTCTTGACTTGGTGACAATCCTTATCTTCTTTTGTCTGCCCAAAACGTCATTGATAACGTTATAATTGGAATCACTTGAAAACATGAAAGTTGTAGGAAATTGTCTTAGCTTTCTAAGGAAAAAAATGGAGGTCATTTGAACTTCTAGAACTTTAGATATGGGCTAAACACTAAATAGTGCTCGGGCTATAGGACAAATTCAGACTTCTTTGTTTTTACTACAACTTAGACTTGAAAATGACCTTTTTAAATCTTGGGTCCATATGAAAGTTGTAGGCCTATATCCTACCTTTCCATCCATATAAAGTATACCTAAATCTGAGATTTACAACTCCAGATATGACCCAATTACCGAATAGTGTTCTGGTTTGGACTGCACCAACATCTCTTTTCTAAATTTGGCCATCTATTTGTCCTTTCAATTTCAGTTTTTAAATTCATCAATCAATCCTTTCATTTATGTGATAGGCCTGCATTTAAAATGAATATTTAGCACAAATTAAAGGTATCTTATATTATTAGATATGTTATTATAAAACATACTTTAATTAAGGAGTTATTAATATTTCAAGTGCAAAATGATGATACAAAACCTTGATAAAAATGCACTTTTAAGCACTAATCAATCATTATTATTATCATTATTATTATTTATAATTTATATAGTTAACCTCTTTATGGTTCGACCCCGGTCTTGCTAGGTTATCTATTACTTTGATATTCTTGCACTTGGAAGAAGACATCAATCCTTGATCGCGTCAGCCCCTAAACTAATCTTTTTTTGTTCACACAAACCATATTGCCATAGTTACATATGTTTGACTCAAAACAAATAACAAAAAACAACAAATCATAAGGAACATATATGAGATTCTAATCTTTAAAATTGCCAAAGTTAAACAGCAAGCATATTCAGTAATGTTAGATTCAAAATTGACACTTTAGCACTATAAAGACTTAAACAAGACCCAAAAACTAAGAACATGCATCAACAAGCCCTAAAAAGACATCAAACACCTGCTAATTTTGGTAGATTCTAAAAATATATTATTTTATCATAGGAAGTCACAAATATATTTTTTTGGCATCCAGTAACACTAACAACAACTCAAAACAAGATTAAAGAAAAAAACAACACTTTCACGTATTAACTAAAACTAAAACTAAAAATATTATAACACTAAAAGAAGCTCAAAAACATCATTAAACATATAAAATAAGCTAGAGGCATGCCTCATAAACATCACTTAATAGGTTAGTGGAAGATTATACCTGCTCAAAGCTTAGAACGGTTACTTCCCTTCTTCCTGAAAAAATAACTTTTGCTCAACTTTTAACTTATCCTTTTAGCTTTTAGATGTCAAGCCATAAACTTGATTACTAATGAACTCCAATGATAGGCTTTTTCTCTTATCATTTTCTTCTTATTCCTCCTCTTTCTTTCTTTTTTTCAGAGTTTTAAGGAGTATTTATTGAGTTTTGCTAGGTTTTGTTTTTTAGTTCAATCAAATATTGATCATGATTGATCAATGCTCAGGCCTTTAATCAAAATGAGACGGTTTTGGATAAAGCTTTATAGCTAGAAGCTCTATGCTAGGTGATTAGTACTTAAAAGTGCATTTTCATCATGGTTTTATATCATCATTTGGCACTTGAAGTATCAATAACTCCTTAACTAAAGCATGTTTTATAATAATATATCTAATAATATAAGATACCTATAATTTGTGGTAAATGTCTATTTTTAATGCAGGCCTATCACATAAATGAAAGTATTGATTGATAAATTTAATAATTGAAATTGAAAGGATAAAGAGATGGCTAAACTCCGAAAAGAGATGTCGGTGCAGTCCATACCGGAACACTATTCGGTAATTGGATCATATCTGGAGTTGTAGATCTCAGATTTAGGTCCACTTTATATGGATGGAAAGGTAAGACATAGACGTACATCGTTTATATGGAACCCAAGATCTGAAAAGGCCATTTTCAAGTCCAAATTATAGCAACAACAAAGAAGCCCGAATCTGTCCTCCAGCCCGAGCACTGTTCAGTATTTTGGTCATATCTGGAGTTCTAGAAGTTGAAATGAGCTGAAGTTTTTACACAAGAAAGCTGAGACAATTGTCTACAACTTTTATGTTTTTAAGTGGCTCCAATTTTGACATTATCAATGACGTTTTGGGCAGACAAGAGAAGATAAGGATTGTCACCAAGTCAAGAGTTGGCCACCCACTCATCAATTAGTCATCAAATCAACAGTTCCCAATTTTAGCCTATAAAAGGAGGCATTTTCCATGCATTTAGGCATCTTGGTTTCCAGATTAATATCATGCTCTTACTTTCTTTCTTTGTATTTTTTGTAATGTTTATGCTTTGCTTTCATTAATATCAAGTTTATGCTTTTCATTTCCTTTCATTTACTTAGCTAACTTTTATCTTATTTATGTTCTTGTATTAAGTTTATGCCTTTCATTTCCTTTCCTTTACTTAGTTAGCTTTTATGTTCTTATTTTGTTTATCTATTTTGCTTTCTTTCATTATGTCTAGCTAAGTTAGTTATGTCAAGGTGAAAAGGTTACACTAATGGTGTGAGAATAAGTATAATGTAAACTTAATATGGACTTTAATGTTTGATACTAACATGTTTTATATTTGTTATCTTGTTCACTCTTTAATACTTTGCTTGTTAAATGACTAATCTTGATTTATGTTGTATAACATTTGGTACAACAAATGCTTGGCACTTTCATAGCCCATACTGTATGGTATAACCGACACCTGAACTATGAAAGGAACTTGATTTGTTGTTAACATAAGTTATAATCATGAATGCTTGACGAGATTTACAAGTATTAGCATTAATTGAATAAGATGACTAATGTAATCATGTTAACAATATATAATCTGATTGGAACCTCCTTTGTGTGTGGTTTCCAATTCAATAATAAGAGTTTATACTATACTTGTTTGATATACCATTAGTGGAACCTCTAACCTTGACATTTGTTATTATTATTGCTTAATCCTTACATTAATATTTCATCTCTAAGTTCTCATCATCATCATCTTCTTCTTCTTCTCTTTCTTTATTATTATTATTATTATTATTATTATTGCTGATATTACTATTATCATTGTTGTTGTTGTTATTGTTATTGTTGTTGTATTATTGTTATTTATAATTTGTACAATTAACCTCCATGTGGTTCGACCCCAGTCTTGCCGGGTTATTTATTACTTCGACATTCCTGCACTTGGGAGAAGACATCAATCTTTTCATCGTATCAAGTTTTTGGCGCCGTTGCCGGGAAGGTAAGTTCTTGTATAAATTATAGTATTTATTCTATTTTCTCTTTTAACTTTTCTTGTATATAACTTTGTTTCTTATTGTTTTGTTTGCCTTAATTTTGTTTTCTTCCTTCTTCGTTTATTTTCTTCTTCCTTTTATCATATTGCTACACGTGCATGAGAGTGTGGTCACGTACATCAAGTGGTAGACTTTGTAGGGTATCCTAATCATTTTCAAAAAATATGGCCAAAGAAGATAATCAATCACTTCATAATGAGAATAATGAGAATAACCGTGCTAGAACACTTAGAGACCATATGAATCCCACAAGAACAAGTGCACCATCATGTATAGTTTTTCCTCTCGATGAATCTCATTTTAATTTTAAACCAGGTATTATTCAACTTTTACCTTCTTTTCATGGTTTGGAATTGGAAAATCCATACTTGCATTTAAGGGAATTTAAGGAGGTCTGCAACACATATAATAATTTAAATTGTAGCATGAACACCATCAGATTAAAGCTTTTTCCTTTTTCATTAAAAGATAAAGCTAAAACATGGCTTCAAAATTCAAGACCAGGATCCATTCGTGCTTGGGATGAAATGCAACAACAATTTTTAAAGAAGTTTTTCCCATCTCATAGAACAAACTCTTTCAAAAGACAAATCACCACTTTCACTCAAAAACCAGGAGAAACATTTTACCAATGTTGGGATAGGTATCGAGACTTGCTTAGTACTTGCCCTCATCATGGTTTTGAAATATGGAGATTGGTTTCACATTTCTATGATGGGTTAACACCTAAAGATAAGCAAATGGTTGAATTGATGTGCAATGGAACTTTTGAAGATAAAGACCCTGATGAAGCAATCGAGGCACTAGAATTGAAAAAGAGTGGTCAATTAAAATCTGTTGAAAACATTGTATGTCAAATCTGTGAAACAAATGAACACTCAACCAATAACTGTCCAACCTTGCCTTCTTTTAAGGAATGTCTCTATGAATAAGCCCATGATTTAAACAATTTCCAAAGGGCCAACCACAACCCATACTCCCAAACATACAACCCTGGTTGGAGAAATCACCCAAATTTTAGTTGGAAGAGTGAGAACAACAATGCACAAACTTCACAATCACCGTTTCAAACACACTATAATTTCCAAAATTCTCATGGATATGCACCTCCTTATGCTCCACCTCCTAGAAGAAATCTTGAGGAAACATTGCATGCATTCATTGAAAAGCAAGAGACAATCAATACTCAACTTGCTCAAAACATGACAGATTTTAAAGATACTCTTGCAAAATTAACATCTGCTCTCAGTTTCGAAGAGAAAGGTAAGTTTCCATCGCAACCACAACAAAATCCAAAGGGGCAATACAATGCAAATGCAAGTAGTTCCGGAAGCCAACACATGTATCAAGTCAAATCAGTCACTACTTTGCGCAATGGTAAGGTTATTGAAAAACCCTCTCTTGAACCTTATAAGAAAGATGATGAGTCAATCTCTGAGGGTACGGAAGGGGTTGAATTTGAAAATTACAAAGAAAAGACTGATTCTCCGCTAGCAATTTCATTTCCTCAAGCCATGACCAAACAAAGGAAAGTCAATCACAACTCTGAAATTTTTGAAACTTTCAAACAGGTAATAAAGCCTTTGTTGGATGCTATTAAATAGGTTCCTTCCTATGCTAAATTTTTGAAAGATCTATGCACTGTCAATAGGAAACTGAATGTGAAAAAGAAAGCCTTTCTAGCCGAACAAGTAAGTGCTATTCTTCAAAACAATAATGCTTTGAAATATAAAGACCTTGGTTGTCCTACAATTTCTTGCTTTATTGGAGACATTAAATTGAAAGAGCCTTACTTGATCTCGGTGCTAGTGTGAATTTACTTCCATATTCAGTTTTTCAAAGTCTCAATCTAGGTGAGTTAAAACCAACTTCTATATCTCTTTTACTTGCCAATAGATCTGTAAAAGTGCCTAGAGGAATAATTGAAAATTTGTTAGTATAAGTCGATAAATTCATTTATCTTGTGGATTTTATTGTCTTGGACACACAACCTGTTGAAGCATGTAATTCATTTCCTGTTATTTTAGGACGTCCGTTTCTTGCAACCTCTAACGCATTGATTAATTGTAGGAATGGACTGATGAAGCTATCATTTGGAAACATGACATTGGAGATGAATATTTTCAACATTTGCAAGCAACCTAGAGATGATAATGATTTACAAGAAGTAGATCATATTGATGAATTAGTTTATGATCAACTTGAATCTACTTTAAGTAAAAATGAATTGGTTGAACCTGAAGATTTGCAAATGATTTATTCTGAGGAAGAAATCACGGATGACAAACGCATAGAAAATGTTGATGCGAATCTTTTGTCAACAGTGACAACAGATTCGACATCTTGCATCACACCAATTGATGATTACTTTCCTAACGAATCCTTACTTTCTCTTAGTCCAATGCCTTGGTATGAGAAAAATATCAATTTTTTTACTTTAGGAGATTTGCCAGCTGATTGGAGTACACAAGACAAAAAAAAGTTTTTGAACGGAGTGAAGAGCTTTTATTGTGATGACCCTAACTTATTCAAATATTGTCGTGATCAAATATTTCAAAGATTCATTCCCGACAATGAGGTAAGTAGTGTCATTAAACTTTGCCATTCTAAAGCATGTGGAAGTTATTTCTCGGTAAAAAAGACAGCTGCAAAAATCTTTCAAAATGGATTTTATTGGCCCACCATGTTCAAGGACACACATGCATTCTGCAAAACTTGTGAAAATTGTGAAAAAGTTGATACTAATCAAAAAGTTTTGTTTTATAATTCTCAACTTTATGCATTCCCTAGAGAGCTAAGATCAAGATGGAACAATTCTTATGGGGCCTGTGATATTGAGAATTTAATGAATGGCAATGATTTTAAGGAAAATGGGCATCGTTTGAAAGCTTACTTTGATAAGTTTCCTAGTGAAAATGAATCAACTGGTTGGAATGATCTTGTAGATAAAGGTTGATTATTTTGTTTTTCTCACATTGTTTTTGTGTTTCTTTTTGAGTGATTTTTGCTAGTTTCTCTCACCTCGGTCAAATAGCGGACAATGGTACTCCGTGACTGACACGACGAAAAGATTGATGTCTTCTCCTAAGTGCAGGAGTGTCGAAGTAATAAATAACCCGGCAAGACCGGGGTCGAACCACAGGGAGGTTAATTGTACAAATTATAAACAACAATTATAAAACAACAATAACAACAACAACAATAGTAATAATAATAATAATAATAATAATAATAATAATAATAATAATAATAATAATAAAGAAAGAGAAGAAGAAGAAGATGATGATGATGAGAACTTAGAGATGAAATATTAATGTAAGGATTAAGCAATAATAATAACAAATGTCAAGGTTAAAGGTTCCACTAATGATATATCAAACAAGTATAATATAAACTCTTATTATTGAATTGGAAACCACACACAAAGGAGGTTCCAATCAAATTATATATTGTTAACATGATTACATTAGTCATCTTATTCAATTAATGCTAATACTTGTAAATTTCGTCAAGCATTCATGATTATAACTTATGTTAACAACAAATCAAGTTCCTTTCATAGCTCAGGTGTCGGTTATACCATACATTATGGGCTATGAAAGTGCCAAGCATTTGTTGTACCAAGTGTTATACAACATAAATCAAGATTAGTCATTTAACAAGCAAAGTATTAAAGAGTGAACAAGATAACAAATACAAAACATGTTAGTATCAAACATTAAAGTCCATATTAAGTTTACACTATACTTATTCTAACACCATTAGTGTAACCTTTTCACCTTGACATAATTAACTTAGCTAGACATAATGAAAGAAAGAAAAATAGATAAACAAAATAAGAACATAAAAGCTAACTAAGTAAAGGAAAGGAAATGAAAAGCATAAACTGAATATTAATGAAAGCAAAGCATAAACATTACCAAAAATACAAAGAGAGAAAGGAAGAACATGATCTTGATCTGGAAACCAAGATGCCTAAATGCATGGAAAATGCCTCCTTTTATAGGCCAAAATTGGGAACTATTGATTTGATGACTAATTGATAAGTGGGTGGCCAACTTTTGACTTGGTGACAATCCTTATCTTCTCTTGTCTGCCCAAAACGTCATTGATAATGTCAAAATTGGAGCTAGTTGCAAACATGAAAGTTGTAGGCAATTGTCTCAGCTTTCTTGTGTAAAAACTTCAGCTCATTTGGACTTCTAGAACTCCAGATATGGCCAAAATACCAAACAGTGCTCGGGCTGGAAGACAGATTCGGGCTTCTTTGTTGTTGCTACAATTTGGACTTGATAATGGCCTTTTTAGATCTTGAGCTCCATATGAAAGTTGTAGGCCTATGTCTTACCTTTCCATCCATATAAATTGGACCTAAATCTGAGATATATAGCTCTAGATATGACCCAATTACCGAACAGTGTTCCGGTTTGGATTGCACCGACATCTCTTTTCTAAGTTTGGCCATCTCTTTATCCTTGCAATTTAAGTTCTTCAAGTCATCAATCAATCCTTTCATTTATGCGATAGACCTGCATTAAAAATAGACATTTACCACAAATTATAGGTATCTTATATTATTAGATACATTATTATAAAAAATATTTTAGTTAAGGAGTTATTGATACTTCAAATGCAAAATGATGATATAAAACCATGATAAAAATGCACTTTTAAGTACTAATCAGTGACTTAAGTCGGTTCTTTCAGTTTCCCATAATAACTGATATCTGTGTATATATTTGTGCAATTTTTTAAATCTCTCTTCCAATTCTCATTTGAAAATGGACACTAATCTTGAAAAATTGAAAAAGTATTTTCCCGCTCTGCCTCAGAATGCGATTTCAAAAATTTACCATACTAGATGTGCAAGATTGAGATTGTTAATGAATCATGGAATTCCTGAACATATTCGTTGGTTGAAGCAAAGGTCTGATTATCAGGTGAGTCCTCTAATTCGTTCATTTCACACATGCCTGGAATAGGTAAAAGCACTTTTGCAAAGAAACGACTAGAAGTCTGTCATCGATGTGCTAGATGGACTTGTAATACACAATGTCGTTCTTTAGGAATGGTATCTATAAACCGTGAAGATAAAATACAATTCATTAAGGATGGCCTGAGTAAGGAGTCTTTAGATAATCTTCTATTGACTCTTGAGACGCATCCTAGTGGAGATGTGCATCGTGCAATTCATGATTTATGGCCACTATTTCATAAAGAACATGATCGACTTAGTCTTCGGAATCTGACTAAAAAAGACCTTGTTTGCTAGTTTTTAAGAAAACTGGATGGGAAGCCTATCCCCGACCCATAGAGGGCGTTTAAGCCGTTCTTGGACGTAAAACCAAGGGAAGATGTGAGCCATAATCACAACTACCTATACATACACATGCGTTTTCAAAAGTAAATAAATAAATAAAGAGAGAGAGAGAGAGTGTGAGACTCCAGCTGACCTATATATAGGTGTTATGATTGTCTTTATAATTTCTCATCTATAAAACCCTCTTTTCCTTCCTTTCATTTCTACTCAACCCATACATTCAACAAATACAGAAGTGTGTAGAAATGGCGAGTTCCTCAATTCATCAAATAAGAAATATTTGTGTTTTCGGTGGATCTAGTCCTGGGAAAGAAAAGGAGTTTTTAGAATCAGCAAATCATCTTGGTCAGGTGCTAGCTGAGAGAAAGATTCATTTAGTGTATGGGGGAGGCAGTCTTGGGTTAATGGGAGGTGTGTCAATAACTGCATTTTTAGGAGGTAGTCAAGTTTTGGGGGTCGTCCCCGAAGCTTTAGCACAAGGAGATATCATTGGAAAAACAATTGGAGAGGAACTTCAGGTCTCCACAATGTCAGCTCGAATGAATGCAATGTTTAACCATGCTGATGCCTTCATTGCTTTACCAGGTGGTCTAGGTACATTGAAAGAGATCTTTCATATTTCCTCTTGTGCTCAACTGCACATTCACCATAAACCCATAGGTTTGTTAAATGTTAATGGTTATTATGATAAGTTGTTGTCTTTTCTTAATCATGCTGTGGAACACGAATTTCTAACATCTTCTGCACAACAAATCATAATCTCTGCTGCTACTGTTGAACAATTAATTGACCAACTACAATCCTTCATTCTTGTAATTGATCCTTCCATGAGTCGTATAAATTGATCAACTAAGGAAAGCCGTAAAAAGCTTAGATTGAATTTGAGCCTTCATTTGTGAATTTTTGTGTCTTTTGGTTTTATTATTGTGTTTTGTTATTTCTTATTTTTGTTTCAGTGTGTTTCAGGTTTGTCAGTGTTCACTTTAACTTCTTATTTTTTATCCTTCCATGAGTCGCATAAATTGATCAACTGTACATTCACTTTAACATATGATTGTGGGTTGCATATTGGATTATTACATTATTTATGTTCTTTTGTTAAAGGTAACAACTAAGAGAAAGGGATTGTATATAATTAAGAAAAGAAAAGAAAAAAAAATGATTATAATAAAAATGTAGATAAGTTTGGTTTCGTAGCCTCCCTAACCTAAGCAATTAAGCCCGAAGGGGTGTTTTAACACCTAATACCCTAAAGTCAACTGACTTGGAAGCTATTGGCCCAACGCTTGTTACATGGGTTGAGGAGAAAAGCTTAAGGGAATCAAACATTGCACTATCTACATATCAGTATCTGCGACACGAGTTACTAAACTCGTAGGGGTGTCTTAACACCTAATGCCCTAAGACCAACTAGTCTGGGAGTCATTAGCCGAAAGCTCGTTACATGGGTTAAAGATGCATGGTGTTTTTAAATTATATGTATATATATTTAAAACAAAAGGAAGAAAAAAAAAAAAAAAGACAAAAATAATAATCCCAACCCAAGGAAGTTAACCTTAAACATTAGAACAAAAATTTTGTTTTCTTCCAAGAAAAGCCCCATAATTATGTGTTGATACATTGAGCATAAAAGAAAGGTTTATGAATATCTTGTTAAGATGTATTGAGCAGGTATATAAATTTAACGAGAGTTTGTTTATCTGGATAGATTAATGGAAGTTAAATGATGAATACCTTGCTTTGTGGAATTTGCAAATTATTTTTCTATTTTAACGCTTTGATTACTAGGGACTAGTAATAAGCTGGTTGGGGGGTGTGATTAGTACTTAAAAGTGCATTTTCATCATGGTTTTATATCATTATTTTGCACTTGAAGTATCAATAACTCCTTAACTAAAGCATGTTTTATAATAATATATCTAATAATATAAGATACCTATAATTTGTGGTAAATTTCTATTTTTAATGCAGGCCTATCACATAAATGAAAGGATTGATTGATGAATTTAATAATTGAATTTGAAAGGATAAAGAGATGGCTAAACTCCGAAAAGAGATGTCGGTGCAGTCCATACCGGAACACTATTCGGTAATTGGATCATATCTGGAGTTGTAGATCTCAGATTTAGGTCCACTTTATATGGATGGAAAGGTAAGACATAGGCCTACATCGTTTCTATGGAGCCCAAGATCTGAAAAGGCCATTTTCAAGTCCAAATTGTAGCAACAACAAAGAAGCCTGAATCTGTCCTCCAGCCCGAGCACTGTTCAGTATTTTGGCCATATCTGGAGTTCTAGAAGTCCAAATGAGCTGACTTGTTTACACAAGAAAGCTGAGACAATTGTCTACAACTTTCATGTTTTCAAGTGGCTCCAATTTTGACGTTATCAATGACGTTTTGGGTAGACAAGAGAAGATAAGGATTGTCACCAAGTCAAGAGTTGGCCACCCACTCATCAATTAGTCATCAAATCAATAGTTCCCAATTTTGGCCTATAAGAGGAATTTGCCATACATTTAGGCATCTTGGTTTCCAGATCAAGATCATGCTCTTACTTTCTTTCTTTGTATTTTTTGAAATGTTTATGCTTTGCTTTCATTAATATCAAGTTTATGCCTTTCATTTCCTTTCATTTACTTAGCTAACTTTTATCTTATTTATGTTCTTGTTTTGTTTATTTATTTTTCTTTCTTTCATTATGTCTAGCTAAGTTTATTATGTCAAGGTGAAAAGGTTACACTAATGGTGTAAGAATAAGTATAATGTAAACTTAATATGGACTTTAATGTTTGATACTAACATGTTTTATATTTGTTATCTTGTTCACTCTTTAATACTTTGCTTGTTAAATGACTAATCTTGATTTATGTTGTATAACACTTGGTACAACAAATGCTTGGTTGTTGTAACCCAATTTTGGATTCACTAAATTTTTTTTAAATGTTATTTTATCTTATTATTCATGACAAAAAAATAAAAAAAAAAGAGAAAAAGAAAAGAAAAAAAAGAGTTTAAAATATATTTTCTCGAGTCAACCGTCATTTTCTATCAAAACCGAGTCCACCAGGTCAATACGGGTTAAACGATGTCGACCGGGATTAAAAATGAGTTTCAGGACGTTTCGGGTCAAAACCGTCATTTTCTGTCAAAACCGAGTCCATCGGGTCAATAAGGGTCCCACCATGTCGACCGGGATGAAAAATGAGTTTCGGGCTATTTCGGGTCAAAACTGTCATTTTCTGTCAAAACCGAGTCCACCGGGTCAATACGAGTCCCACCATGTCGATCGGGATGAAAAATGAGTTTCGGGCTGTTTCGGGTCAAAACCGTCATTTTCGGTCAAAACCAAGTCCACCAGGTCAATACGGGTCCCACCATGTCGACCGGGATGAAAAATGAGTTTCGGGCTGTTTCGGGTCAAAACCGTCATTTTCGGTCAAAACCAAGTCCACCAGGTCAATACGGGTCCCACCATGTCGACCGGGATGAAAAATGAGTTTCGGGCTGTTTCGGGTCAAAACCGTCATTTTCGGTCAAAACCGAGTCCACCGAGTTAATATGGGTCCCACCATGTCGACCGCGATAAAAAATGAGTTTTGGACTATTTTGGTCAAAACTAGTATTTTTGATCAAAAAAACCGGTTCACCGAGTTGATACCCGTATAAAAAAAGTTTTTTTTAATTTAAAATTGATTTTTAGCGGGTGAAAAAACTTTTTATAATACTAATTTGAATTTTTAATTTTTACCCCAATAAATAAATATTATTATTATTATCTAGTATTATTATATATAATAAAACAAATAGTAATATGTGGAAGTTTGAAAATTTTAACAATCCGTGAATTGTTGTCTGAATTCATTGGCTATAAATAGCCAATGAATTCAAGACAGGGGAGAAAAAAAATAAAAAAATTGATTCTCAATTTCAATTCTGAATTCGGAATTACTATTTCGGTTACTATTTGGTTACTATTCATTTTTCTTATATTTTCTCTGCACCCTAGTAACATATTAAATTTTTTTTTAATAAATTGAAAAATACCAAAAATATCTCAACCGTTAGATTTAATAGTATTTAGATCTGAGCCTTTAATTTCGTAGGATACAATAGGCTTTACCACACCAGATTTAAAACCCAAATCAATCTCAGCCGCTCAAATAATCTGCCCTTCGATCTGATTGCGCCACGTCAGCAGGTGTACCGGCTGCTCGGTATATCGCAATACACCAGATCGCAACCCATTCACTTATGACCGTCTTATCACTTGAAGATCAAATGAATCACAGCCGCACGATCTGTTCATCCGAGATCCAGCGGTTGAAAGCCTTCAGATGCACAAGCGCACCATACACTCGTCCACACCGTAGCACAACCCAGAGCTTCTCTCTCCTCTCGCCGGCGATTCTCTCTCTCCGCCGATCTCCCATTTCCGACCATCTCAAGCCGTTAAACCACCACAGAAACGTGCATCGCCTCCTCCTGAGCAAAACCCCGGCCGTTTTATACTTTTTCACCGGCGATTTTGGCCGGAAAAAGGCCGTGACCGACATCGGCCAATCGACCTTCAAGTCGTCGATTCTCCCTCCTCAGCCATCAACGGCCAACGAGACCACCACCATCAGAATCCTCGTCCTCAGATCTACTAGAATCGACCATCTTTTGGCCGGAACCATCTTTTGAACAGTAAATTTTCGATAAATCCAAGGGTATTTCAGTCTTTTGCCTATACAGGGATACTCAGGTAATTTTTTATGATATTTTATGATATGTTTTTTTATATTTTTATATATAAATACTTGTAAATTTTTGCATGTGAAAAAAAACAAAAGAAAACCAAAATAAATAACGACGCGGGTTTAACACCCATTTTATCATATCACTGTTCATAGGTCAAAAACCCAATTTTCAAGAATTGATATATCTATTTGTGAATGATATCAAAATAATTTTTATTTTATTAAATAAATATTATTTGTCGACACGTCTCTTTTATTTATAGAAAAGGACCGATGTCAAAAATTTAAATACCAAATATGAATTATGTCCATTATTATTTATTTTGGTAAATCAGACGTAACTCTCCTGTTTAGGGATAAACGTCGACATTTTAGACAAAGTCTCCTAATTTTAGGGACTGATGTCATTTTTAACGCGTCTCCTATTTTTAGGGACCGACGTTAATCATGTTAAAAATTTACAAATAAGCTCAAAATATAATAGCATTTGAATCAAAATAAGAAAAACACACAAGTAAAGGTAACCTTTCTCTGAAAGGATGTTTTAAGGGTGGTGTCTACCTTCCCTTAATCATAACTAACCCAGTATCCGAATCTCTGGGACCAGTGTCTAATTTTGGATTTCTAGTTCCCTCAAATTACTAGATGGCGACTCCAAATAAAATCTTTATTTCCCCCCAATCAAATAAAAAACTAAATTCTTTTTTTTTTGTTGTTTAAAAAAAAACAAACAAAAAGAGGAGTGGAGCCATTGCCCGACATCGTGTAGCGACAGCTTGTTAAATGACTAATCTTGATTTATGTTGTATAACACTTGGTACAACAAATGCTTGGTACTTTCATAGCTCATACTGTATGGTATAACTGACACCTGAGCTATGAAAGGAGCTTGATTTGTTGTTAACATAAGTTATAATCATGAATGCTTGATGAGATTTACAAGTATTAGCATTAATCGAATAAGATGACTAATGTAATCATGTTAACAATCTATAATCTGATTGGAACCTCCTTTATGTATGGTTTCCAATTGAATAATAAGAGTTTATACTATACTTGTTTGACATACCATTAGTGGATCCTCTAACCTTGACATTTGTTATTATCATCGTTTAATCTTTGCGTTAATATTCCATCTCAAAGTTCTCATCATCTTCTTCTTCTTCTTATTCTTTATTATTATTATTATTATTATTATTATTATTAATATTACTATTATTACTATTATTATTATTATTATTATTGTTATTATTATTGTTGTTATTACTATTATTATTGTTGTTGTTGTTATTGTTATTGTTGTTGTATTATTGTTATGTATAATTTGTACAATTAACCTCCCTGTGGTTCGACCCCGGTCTTGCCGGGTTATTTATTACTTCGACACTCCTGCACTTGGGAGAAGACATCAATCTTTTCGTCGTATCACTAGGTTGGTTTTACAATTGTGGTTTTGATTTTAGGGGTTTATAATGGTTTTGTTAAATTTAAAAGGAAATGAGTTATTTCTAACCTTTTGATCTTGAGAGAAATGTTTTTAGCCCTTGATAAGAAACCTTTAAGAAGTTTTGAAGTGTGAATATTCAAAAAACAAATTGTTTTTCTATTTTACGCTTTGATTACTAGGGACTAGTAATAAGCTGGTTGGGGGGTGTGATTAGTACTTAAAAGTGCATTTTTATCATGGTTTTATATCATTATTTTGCACTTGAAGTATCAATAACTCCTTAACTAAAATATGTTTTATAATAATGTATCTAATAATATAAGATACCTATAACTTATGGTAAATGTCTATTTTTAATGCAGGTTTATCACATAAATGAAAGGATTGATTGATGACTTGAAGAACTTAAATTGCATGGATAAAGAGATGGTCAAACTTAGAGAAGAGATGTCGGTGCAATCCAAACCGGAACACTGTTCGGTAATTGGGTTATATCTGGAGCTACAGTGTAGAGAATTATAAAGGAACGTTGTTTATCTAAGATAAGAATTTCACTTTTAAGAAGTTTATGCTTTAGTATTGCTAGATGTCAAAAGATTTTTCAAATCTATGGTCTATTATTTTGTATTTTCTTTCTTTATTAAAGGTGATTTTTTATATTTGAAGTTTGGATTTTTTACTTTTTAATGAGGAATTGATGGGTCCAAGTGTTCTTATGAAACAGATTTCTCAAAAGGCAGGATCTTGCTGGCAGTCCCCGAAATCTATTCAGAAACTACCTTACCTTACGCATCTGTATGTAGTGTTTATAAATTTTAGCAATTATGAATTTTGAACATATATTCAATTTAATTTGAGATTCTATATACGTTGCAGCGATCTGTGGGCGAACTACCTGAGTGGTAACATACCACTGGAATGGGCTAATACGAAGCTGGAAATCTTGTAAGAAAACACTACATTTTCTTGATTTTCTAGCCAATGAATTGCTTGCTCTTACTGTATTAATAGGTTGCATACGTTGCAGGTCTATTGCTATCAACCGCTTAACCGGACCAATTCCTAGCTATCTGGGAAAGATTATCACACTCAGATGCTTGTATGCGTTTCATATTTGTCATTCTATTGTTCTTTTTTACGATAAAGTTGTTCAAATGTTTAGACAATACTAATACAGACGGTTCATATTCATGCAGGAACATTCAAAATAATATGTTTTCTAGAATAGCTGGCGGCTGGACGGTTGGCCGGTGGCAGCTGGTGGTTGCCTTCCTTGACCTTCTAGACTGAGTTTACTTCAACAAATCTCCCCCTTAAACTCAATCGAGGGATGTCATTCCAAGCATGAATTTCAATATGATAAATACTTCTCTCTTTAATGGCTTGGTAAAGATATCTGCAACTTGATCATCTGTTTTGTAGGATATCAGCTCGACTTCTTTATTCTTTACATGCTCTCGGATGAAGTGATGAGGTGTATTAATATGTTTACTTCTTTCATGATACATCGGGTTCTTTGCCAATGTAATTGCTAATCGATTATCAATATAAATCTATGTAGGATTTTCTTGAAGAAATCCCAAAAACTTTAGCAAATTCCTTAACTATATTAAATGGCATACAGCTGAGTTGGCAGCAACATACTTAGCTTTACAGCTTGATAACGTGACAATCGATTGCTTATTGGATGACCATGTGAAAGATATATCTCCCATGAAAAATACAAACCCTGTTATACTTTTTCTTTCATCCAGATCTCTACCCCAATCATTATCCGAGTAGTTAGTAAAATTGAAATTTGTACTTGAGGTATAAAACATACCTTCATTTATTGTGCTTTTGATGTAGCAAAGAATTCTCTTGGTTGCATTCAAATGAGACTGGTCTGGCTTCTCCATATATCTGTTGATAAGTCCAACTCCGTAGAGTATATCCGATTTGGTACATGTCAAGTACCTTAAGCTTCCTACTAAGCTTTTGAAGTAAGTTGGATCAATATTTTCAACTTTACTTTTCCTCAATTCCACTCCATTCTCAATGCCTTCTCTCTATTTGTAGCCTTTCGCCACTAATCTTGCTTTGTATCTTTGCATTTCTCCTTTTACATTCTTCTTTGTCTTGTAGACCCATTTGACACCTATCACTTTCTTGTTTTCTGATAAATAAGTCAGCTTCTAGGTATCATTCTTCTCAATGGCATGTATTTCTTCATCCATTGCTTTTATCCAATTCTCTTCTGTGATAGCTTCACTAAAGCTAAGTGGGTCACTATCTGCAAAGAAACAAAATAAAGTTGTATCTTCTATTACTTAAGTGGCGTCATACAACTTTTCTAGATTTCTCATCCTTCTTGGTCCTTCTGATGAGGATGCTGATGATGGTTCTGGTAATGATGGTGTTAATAATGATTCTGGTGTGTTTCTCCTATTGAATATAGGAAATCTATGTATCAGACTTTGTGGCTCATCTTCCGGTACCATTGGACCTTCTGCAAGTACTGTTGGTACTTCTTCATCTTTAAGGATCAAATCAGTGCTGATCCATTTAACTGCTTCTTGGTCATCATTCCATTGCCAAGTTTTATCTTATTCAAAGATAACATCTATACTTATAATTACCTTATTGGTGATGGGATTATACAACTTGTATCCCATCCTTCTCTCACCATATTCGACAAAGACGCATTTCTCGCTTTTATCATCAAGTTTGGTCATTATTGCATCTGGGATCTTTGCATATGCCACACAACCAAAAACTCGAAGATAAGTAACACTTGGTTTGTGACCACTCCATGCTTCTTATGGAGTGATAGCTTGCAAACTTCTGGTTGGGTAGTGATTTAGTAGATACACTACACATGATACAGCTTCAACCCAATATTGCTTGGGTAGCTTCTTTGCTTTGAGTAGACTTCTTGCCATATCAAGAATTGTTTAATTCTTCCTCTTAGCTACACCATTTAGCTGTGGTGTATAAGCTGGTGTTGTCTAATGTCTGATGTCTTGTTGTATACAAAAGGCTTCAAAGTCATTTACTGTATATTCTCTACCTTGATCAGATCTTATGGTTCTGATCTTATAGTCACTTTGCTTCTCAATAATTGCTTTAAAGTCTTTAAAACAATTAAACACTTCTGACTTCCTCTTCAAAAAATATACCCACGTCTTTATGCTAAAATCATCAATGAAAGTAAGGAAGTGCCTATTTTTTCCATTCGACATAGGCTTAATAGGACCACATATATCTGTGTGCACTAACTCCAGTGGCTTCTTTGCTTTCCAGTTAACTTCTTTGGCAAAACTGGATCTGTGATGTTTGTTGAGGACACAACTCTCACAGACTTCTTCTGGATGATCAATGTGAGGCATGCCTTTGACCATCTTCTTACTTGCTAGCATCTTTAGACTTGTGAAATTTAGATGTCCAAGCCTTAGGTGCCAAAGCCATTCTTCATTGTTGGTGATGACACTCAAACACTTTGCTGTATCATATTGGATGTTTAAAGGAAACATCCTATTCTTGGACATTTTCACATAGGCAATTAATCTCCTATTATAGTCTGTAATTGTTAGATGACAATTCTTCATGTAAAGTGTATAGCCTTTCTCCAAAAGTTGACCTATGTTCACCAAGTTCTGCTTTATGGTTGGGACATAGTAGACATCGGCGATGTAGCTATGATCATCATTCTTCAACTTGATTGGGATGTTGCCTTTACCTTTGAATGAAACATTTGACGTATCTCCAAAGGTGAAAAAACCTTATATGGTCTTATCTAGGTCACCAAATAAATCTCGTTGGCCACACATGTGATTACAGGGGCACTAAGGTGCACTCAAAGAGAGGTAAGGTTAGAAAATGTGCTACCTAAGGTGGTCGAGGGCTCTAAGACGCACTCAAAGAGAAGGAAGATAGGGCTAAAAATCACATTGTCTAAATGATGAGGACTCAACAACCCACTCAAAAAGAGGTGACAATGAGACACTGACATGTTAAAGTTGAAAGTAATGCATCATGATCAATATACATGTATACTTACTTGAGAAATATAGGTCCTCTTTTCTTCATAGAGTTTTTCTTTTCTCAAAAGTTTGAGTCTCTTATAGTAAGCTTTGATGGCTCTTTCCGCGCTTGCCTACTCAAGTCATATCTTGTGATCTTGACCTCTAGGAGGGGTATGACATCAATATACTTCTTTGTCCACAACCTTTTATTTGAAGGGTTGTTATCTTCACCCAACATTTTTTATTTTTTTAGAAGGGGGATCATGGAGATAGCCTTGTGTGTTTTGGTAGATTGCCCCCCCAGTTTGATCATATCTCCAAGTGTTCAATTTGGGTTTTTCTTGGGGAGGAGGCTATATGGAAGAAGATTTGGTTATTTACAAAGAGTTGTTTTCATAAAGAACTTTTGGAATTTCAAAGCTATTCCAAAATCATTTTGATGTTTGTTCAAATCAAACTCGTTTTGAAAAATTCAAGCAATTCTCATAGATAGGTTTGCATAAGAGTTGAAATTTTTTGTTTTGGTTTTGGTGAAGTAAAGTGAAGTTTCATTGATTAAAGTAGTTCAAGCTTCAATTTGAGGGTTTTAAAGAACTAGTTTTCAAAGCTTTCATTTTGCTTGCATGAATAATGATTTGTTTCACATGGGAAAACAAAGTCTACCAATCTAGATTGCTTGCCTTTGATTAGAAAGGGCTGGATTGAGCATGTAACATAGGCTTTGCCTCTTAACTATTAAGAAAAAGGATATTTATTGGCTTAAAAGATGTTTAAGGGACTTTAAGACTAAGGATCATTAATGTTTATTTCTCAACCCTTTCTTCCGATTCTTGAATTTTCTAGGCCTTAAAATTTTACAAAACAGTTCTCCTTTAGGTTTGGGCTTTTCTTCTTTTGGTTTTGAGCATTATTATATTAATGATTTTTATGGCACACTCAAATCTTTTTGGAACTCTTTCATGCCCTTCAGATTTGTTTAGGTACTTTGGATCATTGAGGATTTTTTTTATGCCCCCCAGTGTTGTTTAGGCACTTTTATCATTAACTTTTTTATACCCTCCGGGGTTGTTTGGACACTTTTAGTCATTAAGAATTTTTTTGCACTTACCCCTAATATAAGATGTGATCCTAGCTAGAGTTATTTTTTCAAGAAAAAGTTATTAGGCTCAGAAGGGGAGTACAAGGGATTTTTAGCATTATAAAAGGAGTATTAAAGATGGTCTTTCTTCATTTCAAATGCATACAGTTAGAATCGATAAGCTTTGCTTTCTTATATGCGAATATGCAAAATGGTTTCTCATTATTCATACACTCAAAATTCAGCTTTAAAGTTATCTCATGGTGTTCAGGTTGTCTTTTAGGTTTTTTAAGTGTTAGGATATCACTTGAATTTCTCAAAACTTGTTTGTTAGAACAAATACCAATTTGATTTTTGTTTTGCATTAAAACTTTGATTTCCTAAAAATACTTGTGAAAACATGGGGCCATGCTTGTTTTTTGAGAGAGTGAGAAAAAAAGGGAAAACACCAAAGAATTCTTGGTGTAGTGGTTTTGTAAGTACAAAGGTGTGCTCAATATGTTATTTGCATGAAGATACATCATGAACACAGAAAAACACATGATTTTATTAATAGGAAAGACTCATTTGACAGAGAAAGTCTTGTGGCATTATGAGCTAAATTATCAACAAGACTAAAACAAGTTGAAATAGACATGATCAAACAAAAAGAAATAATTGAGTAGGCTTTATCTTCCCATTCTATAGCAAAACTTTGTCCTTTATGCTTGAGAGTGCACATTGCCTTCTTCACACCTTACTCTTACCATCGGTGCTTTGAGGTTTCCAAAGCATTTTGCCTTTAGTGCATTCACCGATCCAGTACCTGAAGCATGATTGCTTAGAGGGTTCAAACTCATGTTTGGAGTTCCTTCAAATGTTATCTACCTAGCTTTGATCAAATGCATGAACCTCTTTTTAAAGGCACTACAGGTATGAATGTTATATCCCGTAGCATCAGCATGGTACTCGCAAGTGAGGTTAGGCTCATACTAGTTGGGGTAAGGTAGTTGCAGAGGTGTCAAGGGTTTTAGAGCTATATGCCCGATGCTTAATAGCTTTTGGTACATCTCATTTAAGGACAATAGTAATAGAGGTAGTTGTTCTAGACTCTTTGGTGTTTGGTTTGAGGCTTAGGTTTTCTTGTGGGGAATGTAGGGTTGAGATTGATGTTAGAAATTTGAGGTGAAAGGGGTGGAGTGTGATAGTTTTAGAATAGGTTTTTCCTATCCTTATAGCTACCCTCAACATGGTCAACCTATTTTCTTTTACCTTGGAAACCCCTATTTCTTATAGGTGCAGAGATTTTACCACTCTTTACTTCTTACTTTATGCGCTCAACTACTGCCACATTGTCAGTAAATTGTTAGGTCGAACTACCCATCATATGATCATAGTATAGGTCCTTGAGCGTGTTGGCAAATAGAGTGACAATCTCTTTTTTCAAAATTGAGGGATGCACTTGAGCAGCTAAATCTCTCCATCTTTGAGCATATTCCCTTATGCTTTATTTATCCTTTTTTCAAGATTGGACAAGCTAGTTCTATTAGGAGTGATGACCATATTATATTTGTATTGCCTGACAAAAGCATCCACAAAGTCTTTCCATTTTTGGATCTTTGTGGTGTCCAATCTCATATACCAGCTCATTGTCGCCCCAGTCAAGCTATCTTGGAAAAAGTGCATTAGTAGTTTTTTATCATGTGCTATTTCTGTCATTTTGTTACAGTAAGATTTGAGATGAGTTATAGGGCATTGTGTTCCAATATATTTACAATGAATTAATGTATGTGTATGCATGCGAATATATGTATATGCATATTGGGTATGAATGGAAAAAAAAAACCATGCAAAATGAATATCAAGGGAGTTTATGCTCTAAAGGAAGGTTCTAGGTCATTACATGATGGGTAGGCTTTCTACTTAGTCTTAAAAGGGTCTATGAACTGTCTAGTGACCACCTCACGTGAAGGTAGTGTAGGGGTTTACAAGGAATGGTTGGGGCATAATGTGACCGCTATTACCGAGTAAACACTCAGCTCATAGTTAGATGTTTCACAAATCTGAACCCCGACTGAAAGTCATGAGGTAGACCTCTACTCCCCACCTAACCTAGAATTGGGTTTATTTGCTAAATTAAAACATATACTAAAGCAGTAAAAATACGAGCTAAAATTAAAGATCAATAAAGGGAAAACAATCAAACAATCAAAGCTTTCTCCGACCAAACAAGGGAATCCCTAGTGGAGTTGCCATCCTGTCATGGGGTGCGAGTGATGTGATGTCGTCTGGCGACAGCGGAGGCTTTTTGTCATACCTTTTGATGATGAGGTGTTGTGTTGGGAAGAATTTTTTGATTTAATCATAAAATTATGATTAATATTTAGGAGTTGTCACCTAGTATTATGGCCACCAAGAACCTATGGTCTGTGAGAGTCTGGGTAAAGAACTAGTTGTGAAGGGAAAGACGCATCACCCCTAGGGCACCCCACCTAAGGTAAGCTGTATTGTTGTTTAATTATTTTTTTTTCTAAGTTAGGATTCTATT
>NW_011508296.1:0-791 GCF_000495115.2 Populus euphratica | reverse complement strand
ACTAGCCGAAAGCTTGTTACATGGTGTTTTAAGTTATATGCATATATATTAAAAAAATAAAAAAAAAGACAAAAAAAAAGACAAATAATAATCTTAACCCAAGGAAGTTAACCTTAAGCATTAGAACTAAAAATTTGTTTTCTTCCATGAAAAGCCCCATAATTATATGTTGATATATTGAGCACAAAAGAAAGGTTTATTAATATCTTATTAAGAGGTATTGAGCAGATAAATAAGTTTAGTGAGAGTTTGTTTATCTTGATAGATTAATGGAAGTTGAATGATGACTGCCTTGCTTTTATGGAATTTGAAAAGTATTTTTCTATTTTAACGCTTTGATTACTAGGGACTAAGTCATAAGCTGGTTGGGGGGTGTGATTAATACTTAAAAATACATTTTTATCAAAGTTTTATATCATCATTCTGCACTTGAAGTATCAATAACTTCTTAACTAAAGCATGTTTTATAATAATATATCTAATAATATAAGATACCTTTAATTTATGGTAAATGTTCATTTTAAATGTAGGCCTATCACATAAATGAAAGGATTGATTGATGAATTTAAGAACTAAAATTGAAAGGACAAAGAGATGGCCAAACTTAAAAAAGAGATGCCGGTGTAGTCCAAACCCGAACACTATTCGGTAATTGGGTCTTACCTGGAGCTGTAGATCTCAGATTTAGGTCTACTTTATATGGATGGAAAGGTAAGACATAGGCATACAACTTTCATATAGAGCCCAAATCTAAAAAGGCCATTTTCAAGTCCAAATTATAGCAACAACAA
>NW_011508292.1:0-792 GCF_000495115.2 Populus euphratica | reverse complement strand
TAGCACTTTAGTTTGTATGGTGGTCAAATGGCCAGTTAAAAGATCAGGAAATGTCAAGTGATCATAAATTTGTTCTTTAGTGTTTGTTTTAGATGTTTTGGTTAGAGCTCTACTTTGTAGAAACATGGGTGACTTTGTCTAATTATACTAGCTTCTTTCACCCCTAATATTATTTATCATTGCTAGTTTTATATTTAGTTGAGTCGTATTAGGAAGTGCATACATGTATTTCCATAATAAGTAATTATAGGCTCCACTGATTAAGGCCTCAATAGAAATTAGTTTGTGCATATTCTTTATGTTAGGTATTTTCTCATTAAATCTATGCAGATATGCTTTGGTACTCTCGTATTCTTTGGTACTCTCGTATTCTTGTTAGGTGATAGTAACGACCTTTATTGTACTTTTTTTACTAAAATATTAGTGCTAAAAAAAAAAGATGATCTTAACATAAAAGTCATGAAGGCTAATGATAGAGCCTAGTTTGAGAGTGCAATACTATACCCTAACGAACTATGAAAAATTATAGGAAAAATTTTACACATGACATTACTTTTATTATCACTAATTCTAGAATACTTTTGATATTTTGTATATGCTTCATGGGATCTGTAAGCTGGCCTTCGCAATGATATATTCCTTGGAATGACAAGTGTGTAAAGAAATCTCCCACTTGGTAAAATTCGTATTCATTTTTAGAAGTTGTTGTCATTTTATATCGAGGTCTTTTTCATTTGGAAACATACGAGTAAGAGTCAAAAGAAGATTGTTAGAGATTTTTACACTTATGGA
>NW_011508294.1:0-792 GCF_000495115.2 Populus euphratica | reverse complement strand
GAGAATCATGATCCGAATGTGTAACTAACCACTATCCAAACACTAAATAACCTTATTCTTGAGTATATTGATTTTGAAACGTCTTCAGATTGGTTTAGATAATTATATACAATTCATATGTATTCTTAACGTTAAAGTCTCACAAACTTATTTAAAGGAGCATGAGAACTTTATAATTCATTAAATCATAAATATTTAAATTATAATTCATAGAATTTGTGTAACTTATTTGAACGTAAACTTATTAATCATAATAAATGTGAACAAATATATGAAAAACTATGGATATTATAATAAATTATTAATAGTAGTTTAATAAGGTGAATCGATCAATAATTAAAAAATAATGCATAGTAAACTATTTATAAATGTAGAAGGTACATCATGTAAGGAATTACGAAGACAACCAAAGATTAATAAAAACAATTGCTTTTCAACATTCCTTTATTTATCATAAATTATTTCAAATGCATCAAGAGAAAAATCTAATAATAATAAAAAAATAACCTTTTCATTTAGACCAATCAAGACGGTAGCCCTTTCCTATTATTTAAGAGCCTTAACAATTCCTACCACTAGGCCAGCCGAAATGGCAAAGTGGTTATTTGTTCAAGACAACTTGTCTAACCTTGTTTTTTTAGGCTTTTAACAATAGACCTTGTCCCACCAAATTCTTAAGAAGTTAAGCGATGGACACATGCAAAGTAATTATCTTTAAAAAAAATTAGTACAATGTCACACTCTTCTATGCTTATGTATAAATTGTTATTGCAACGTTACCTTTCTTGTTGA
>NW_011508293.1:0-792 GCF_000495115.2 Populus euphratica | reverse complement strand
TTGGACTTGAAAATGGCCTTTTTAGATCTTGGGCTCCATATAAAAGTTGTAGGCTTATGTCTTACCTTTCCATCCATATAAAGTAGACATAAATCTGAGATCTATAGCTCCAGATATGACCCAATTACCAAACAGTGTTCCGATTTGGATTGCACCGACATCTCTTTTCTAATTTTGGTCATCTCTTTGCCCTTGCAATTTAAGTTCTTAAAGTCATCAATCAATCCTTTTATTTATGTGATAGGCCTGCATTTAAAATGAACATTTACCACATTTAAGTTCTTCAAGTCATCAATCAATCCTTTCATTTATGTGATAGGCCTGCATTAAAAATAGACATTTACCATAAATTATAGGTATCTTATATTATTAGATACATTATTATAAAACATATTTTAGTTAAGGAGTTATTGATACTTCAAGTGCAAAATGATGATATAAAACCTTGATAAAAATGCACTTTTAAGTACTAATCACACCCCCCAACCAGCTTATTACTAGTCCCTAGTAATCAAAGCGTAAAATAGAAAAACAATTTGCAAATTCCACAAAGCAAGGTATTCATCATTTAACTTCCATTAATCTATCCAGATAAATAAACTCTCGTTAAATTTATATACCTGCTCAATACCTCTTAACAAGATATTCATAAACCTTTCTTTTATGCTCAATGTATCAACACATAATTATGGGGCTTTTCTTGGAAGAAAACAAAATTTTTGTTCTAATGTTTAAGGTTAACTTCCTTGGGTTGGGGTTATTATTTTTGTCATTTTTTTTTATCTTCCTTTT
>NW_011508291.1:0-792 GCF_000495115.2 Populus euphratica | reverse complement strand
GATCTTTTAGTCAATTTTCAAGTTAATCCTGTTAATTTTTATTTGGGTTTTATAACTACATGTGTGTGTGTGTCAAAAAAATTAGCCCTGGAAATACAAAATAAATACTTAAAAAAAAAATAGAACGGATGAATTGTCGTTACAAACCACGAAACGAGAAAAAACCCTCTTTGCCTGAAATCCCTGTAAGCTTGTTAAAGACCACGATACCTATTTTACCGGGCACATAGACAATCTTGTAGCTCTGGTTATCCAATCTACATTAGAGGTTTACAACTGATCCAAGAGTGTGTCTGATGGAAATATTGGAACCTACAAATAAAACAATAATTGAAATTTGAGCATAGCATTGCAGGATTTTATACTAAATTACAAGATTAGTGCATAAATGACTCACGATTCATTGGAAAAACAAAATTCCATCATTATTATTTACTTACTTGTGTAGAACTGTAATTATAATTGTTTTTTAAAATATTTTTTATTTAAAAATATATTAAAATATTTTTTATATTTTAAAATCACAATATCAAAATAATCTAAAAAACTAAAAAAATATTAATTTAAAATAAAAATAACAATAAAAACTTTTAATTTTTTTTAAATATAAAAAAACAGGTTAAATTATCAATTCCAAACACATAGTTGTATTTTAAAAGATGGGATTTACTCTTTTTAATTTTTGTGTTTAGGTGAGATTTAAAAATATATTTAATTTAAAAAAAAATATCAAATCAATATTTTTTAATGTTTTTCTATAATTTTAAAGAGTTAAATAAAAAAATAATCTAA
>NW_011508290.1:0-793 GCF_000495115.2 Populus euphratica | reverse complement strand
GGTTAGGGAGGCTACGAAACCAAACTTATCTACATTTTTATTATCATCATTCTTTTTTGTTTTTTTGTGTTTTTCTTTTTTTAATTATATACTATCCCTTTTTCCTTAGTTGTTACCTTTAACAAAAGAATATAAATAATATAATAAACCATTATGCAACCCACAATCATATGTTAAAGTGTGTGTGTATGTGTAAATTAAGGTTTAAGAATACATGTTAAATGAGTATATGAGCAGAATTAAGTGATAGTAATGCGAGAGTTTGTAAACCTGAATATTTCAAGAAGTATTATGATAGACCTTCTTAAGAATGATTACTAAGATATATCTCAAGAATCATAAAAAGATCTTCTTTACTCTACCATCATAGTAACAACAATTTTGCACATGCTTTATGAAATAGAAAACACATTTATTTTTATTTTTTTTATTTTTTTTTAGCTACTACCCTCTCCCCCCAATCAAAACGAGACATTGTCCTCAAAGTTCTAAGGTAGAAAGATAGAGTATAGAAGATATCACCTGAAATAACGAATACTGACAAACCTGAAACACACTGAAACAAATATAAGAAACAACAAAACACAATAATAAAACCAAAAGACACAAAGATTCACAAATGAAGGCTCAAATTCAATCTAAGCTTTTTACAGCTTTTCTTAGTTGATCAATTTATACGACTCATGGGAGGATCAATTACAGGAATGAAAGATTGTAGTTGGTCAATCAATTGTTCAGCAGTAGCAGCAGAGCTTATGATTTATCATGTAGAAGATGTTAGAAATTCTTGTTC
>NW_011508288.1:0-793 GCF_000495115.2 Populus euphratica | reverse complement strand
AGAGACAATTCCAAGTCAAAACAATGATCAGTAAACAGTGATAAAGTTTTTGAAAGAAAATATTTTGAGTCGATTTGGAGTCCCTCGAGCCATAATAAGTGATGGTGGAACACATTTCTGCAACAAGCCATTTGAGTCTTTAATGAAGAAATATAGAATCACTCATAAAGTTGCCACCCCATATCACCCACAAACAAGTGGACAAGTAGAGTTAGCTAATAGGGAGATCAAACACATTTTGGAGAAAATAGTGAACCCTAATAGGAAAGATTGGTCTTTGAGACTTAGTGATGCACTTTGTTCTTATCGAACTACTTATAAAACATCACTAGGTATGTGACCTTATAGACTAGTATATGGAAAATCTTATCATTTGCCTGTGGCACTTGAACATAAAGCTTATTGGGCTATTAAAGTTTTCAATTCAAATATTGATGATCATGGTCAACTGCAAAAATTACAAATAAATGAGCTTGAGGAAATAAGAAATGATGCATATGAAAATTCAAGAATTCATAAAGCAAGAATCAAAGAGTTTCATGACAAGAATATTCTGAGAAAAACATTCAATGTTGGTCAAAAAGTCTTAATTTATAATTCTCAACTCCATTTATTTCTATGAAAACTAAGATAAAAAGGAGCGATCCTTTTATTGTGAAACATGTGTATCCATATGGGGCATGTGATATCGAGAATCCAATGAATGACAATGTTTTCAATGTAAATGGACGTCGTTTAATAGTTTACTTTGATAATTTTTCAGTTGAAAATGACTCTATTGAATTAGGTGATC
>NW_011508289.1:0-793 GCF_000495115.2 Populus euphratica | reverse complement strand
TTTAAAATCAAAATTAACTGGTGTGTAATATATCTGTCAACATGTGGGATATACTTATGATTTTTGGGCGGCACCTAGCTCTTTTTTTTTTATATATATTTATATTAATTTTGATTTATATTAATTGTTATTTGTTTTACTTATAATGTTTTTTAAAGTTGAATTTATTTTTCAATTTCATTTCTCAACATTTAAATTCATTTAATTTTCTTATCCAATTTGATAATCATTTTTTTTATTGTTATTATTTTATTTTATCATTTTCTTGATTTATTTTAGTTTTTCAATTTCATTCATCATTATTTTATTTCATTTATTTTTTTATATCATATTTGGTTCTAGTTTTTTTATTGATATTTATTTTATTTTTTAATCATTTTTAAAATTATATTTTTTTTTCAATTTCACTCCTCGATGTTTTGATGATTGAAAATTTTATTTTATGATTTTTTTGTATCTATTTTTCATAGGATAATCTCAATCTCATTACATGGATCATAAATTTCAAATATTAGCTTGATTTGATTTCAGTTTTTAAGTCTTTTTTAAATTGATGTTTTTCAACTTTATTTATCTACATTAGATTGTTGGACCTTGAGTTTAATGATTTTTTTTGTTTCTCTTTTTATAAAATTATTCTGATTTTATATTCTGTATCACAAGTTAATTAAGTTAATTTGGGTTGACTCGAGTTTTTTTTTATATTTTTTAATTTTTTTTTAATTCTATTTTTATTTAGTTTATTTAAGAACTGACATCTATTGTTTTATTTAATTTTTTTATATATATTATT
>NW_011508287.1:0-793 GCF_000495115.2 Populus euphratica | reverse complement strand
TACTTGGCCACGTTATATTATAAGTATATTCTTTAAAATACACGTGAGCTAAAGCTATTGGAGACTGAAATATTTAATTTTTAATGAAATTGTAAAAATGATTTTAAAATCATGATTTTATTTGATTTTAATTATTTTTAAGTTTTTAAAATAATTTTATACATGAAACATATATTAACTCGTAAAATTATATAATTTTATAAGTTAATTCATGATTTTAACAATCATGTTTGAAATTTGACTAATTTTAAAAAAGTTTTGATGATTTTTTTCATTATATTTATTTAATTATAGATAAAAATAAATGTTATTTTCATATAATACTTATTTAATATTTTTTTATGTAAAGAAAAAAATCATCATTGTACTATTCCAATTGTCATCGATCCTCTTACAAGAAATAATGTTTTTATATGGGGAATTAGCTTTTGTTAAAGTAACCCTGAGTGATTATTTAAATTTTATTGACCTTTTCGTGTCTCTCGTAGCCCCTCCCCTTTAAAGGTGGATTAATGGGTATATATTTCTTCTTCGTTTTTTCATTTCCGGGGCATTCATTGGATAGAAGGTATATGAACAGTCTCAACCTCATTGTCACTTTCAGGCCCCACATATGTGGTTGGTGGGGACTTCTGTGCGCAAATGATATTTGATGAAAGTGATTATCCTTTCGTTTGTCCTTTTCTTGTCAATAATAATAATAATAAATAATAAATAAATAAATATTATATATTCCCTTTAAAGTAGGATTAATGGGGGTGTGTGTGTGTGATCTGTGTTTCCAATGTCCAAA
>NW_011508286.1:0-794 GCF_000495115.2 Populus euphratica | reverse complement strand
GTATGTATGGACACTATGATTGATGGCAACCATATTAAATATGGTTGTATGATGAGAGTTAATGATGGGTGTCTAAACAAAGAAAATAATGTTTACCATAATTGATCAAAAGAAAAAGATTGTCTTTCATATTACCTATAAATAGAAAGTGCCATTAAAAATTGAACACAATTTCAAATAGAGAGAAACACAGAGGGAGAGCTTAAAAAAAGTTAAGCAGAGTAGAAAAGTTTTTCTTCTCCTCCTTGCTTTCTTGTTTGTATTATTTTTAAGCTTGATTAATATAAACCAATAGCTCGAAATAAACAAATTGCTGAAAATTAATATATATTTAAATGCTTGAATTTCATAACATGAAGTTGGGTTGGAATTAACTAACAAATCAAAGTTATTTAAGCTACATTATTCCCAGATAAGTTCAAAGTTTAAACAGCTTTTGCCTGATTCTTCATCTGAAAATAAAAGATTACTCGGATCATGTTTACAACAGCCCAATTTTGGAAAAAATGGCCTGAGTTAATGGAGATATTTGAAAACGCAATATTGGTGTAATTTATATTTTTAAAACAATTAATTTTTTTATTATAATTTTTTTATATATTTTTGGATTATTTTAATATATAATTTTTAAAAATTAAAAAAAATCTTAAACCACAACTACTTTCCAAACACATTCTACAAAAAAAAAAAAAAAGGAAAATGGAAACTCTGCTTACCCTCTCTTCCCATCCTGCACCAACAATCCGATGGACAATGGTGCTGACATGCCCACAACTTGGAGAGAGAGAGAGATA
>NW_011500735.1:48348-95264 GCF_000495115.2 Populus euphratica | reverse complement strand
CCGTAGATTTATGATAGCCTTTCCTTAGTTCCTGAGACAAAAGAATGTTGTCGCTGATTCTCCGTCCAGAGATAAAAGCTGTCTGATACGGACCTACTAAGGATGGCAAAACAGCTGTGATTCTCCCAGCTAGAATCTTAGCGATGCATTTGTACACGGTATTGCAGCAAGATATAGGACGAAATCTGTCAACCTCGTAGGATTGGCAACTTTAGGAATAAGGGAAATGGATGTAGCATTCATTTCTTTAAGCATTCTCCGAGTCTGAAAGAAGGAGCTAACAGCATTGATTACATCCTCCCCAACTATGTGCCACATTCTTTTGAAGAAACCTGCGTTAAATCCATCCGGACCAGGGGCTTTGTTGTTCTTCAAACTAAACATAGCATGCTTAATCTCCTCCCTTGTTACATCTTGTGCTAATACATGTTGTTGCGTTGAAGACAGTTTCAAGTTAATTGCCGATTCCATCTCTTCCTCATTCAGAACCCTAGGCATCTGTTCCACTCTTAACACACGCTGGAAGTACGCAACGACTTCTGATTTAACTGCCTCATGTCCTTCCACAACCTCTCCATCCTCCTTTGTAAGTGAAAGAAGTTTATTTCTATGCTGTCTTCCATTTACTGATTTGTGAAAGTAGCCAGTATTCTGATCCCCCAAGCTAAGCCACTATATCCTTGACTTCTGTTTGAAAAAACTCTCTTCGGCTTTGACGAAAGAAGCGTAGTTACGTACAGCATCCCTTTCTCGCATGCACAAAGTTGGATTCCCATGTGCTGTATGGAGAGCCTGTTGAGCCTTATCCATTTCATCTTTCGCATCTTTGACTCTATCTGAAATGTTGGAGAAGTGAGTCATATTGAAAAGTTTCAATTCCCGTTTTAGTTTTCTTAGCTTGCAACACAGCTGATACATTGGACAACCCCTCGAATTGTGTTCCCATACTTTCCTCACCAAGGGCATGAACTCATCATGGTCCATCCACATATCAAAGAATCTGAATGGTTTCTTTATATTCTGATAATCACCAGTAACCTTTACCACCATAGGAGAATGGTCTGACATACCCGATGGCAAAAATCTCGCTTCTGAAAAGGGGAAGTTCAGATTCCATTTCTCATTGACAAGCACTCTATCTAGTTTCCGCATAATCAGATTCTCAGGACATTGATTCGACCAAGTATAATGCAGGCCTGAATATCGAAGATCATCCACTTTCGCTTCTTGAATACATGTTTCCAATCTGTTCATATGACCAACCCATGAAGTAGACCCTCCTAACCTGTCTGATTGGTAGCGGATAGAATTAAAGTCGCCCATAAGAATCCATGGGCTGGACTCCCATCCATCACTGCGACTCACTATATCAGACCATAATGCCTCACGTAAGGAAGCGTTATTGTCTCCGTATATAATTGAAGCATTGAAACAGAGATTGGTAGCTAATATAGTGACAGAAACATGAATAGCCTGGTCTAACATTCCGAGGACATCAACCTTCACCACATCAGCATTCCAACAAACCCAAATACGACCACGACAAGAGAAATCATAATTATACAAGAAGGACCAATTACGCAGAAGAAGTTGAGAAACATTATATTTATTCTCGTCTCTAACCCGAGTTTCAACCAAACCAAAAAGAGTCATCCTCTCTTGATGGATGAGCTGACGCAATGCTGAATGCTTTATGGGATCATTCAAACCTCTTACATTCCAACATCCAATAATCATAAGAAAATAGAGAGGAGTACAAATAGCAACACAAAGATTACCTCGACGTGCCCCCGGCGAGGAGACAGATTTCTTATTCTTCTTTGAAGAGTTTTTCGAACCCTTTTTCTTTTTCTCTAGAGAGTCTCTAGCCTTAATAGCCAACTGATTAACGGTTTCCCTTTCGGTGGAATTCAAAGTTTGTGGGCTTGTCGGGATTGGTGACGTCCACTCCTTATCAGTTCGTTCCCCATCTGTATCTGATGCGAACCTCGTGATCACATGGTCACGCAACCCACACGCAAAGATGCCAATTCCCGGAAAGCCAAGTAAATCAGGTTTGATAGGAGTGTGACACAAAGATAACTTGTACCTAGCCCCCACCACTATTGAAAACAGAAACCCCCACCCAACGAATATTGATTCGCGAACGAGAAGTATAAGGATGACGCCACGAAGTCAGTCGTTCTTCGATAAGTCGTTTTCAGTTCTTTAGAGAACCAAGGAAGGGAGATTATCCCACCAACACACAATAAGTGCAGCAAAGAAGTTTTATTAATCTGAAAATTGCGTAACCTTTACATGTTTGGGTTATGCCTTTATTTATACTGAATTTGAACTTAAAGAAACCCTAATGGACCTCCCTTAGGTGGACTTATATGTAGCCCACTTACAATTGACCCAAATAAGTAATAATAACCCAAAAACCAAGAAGAAAATACTAAAAATCCGAAAATATCATCCTAAATAAGCTAGAATCAGATTTGTCACCCTTAACAAATCCTAAACAAAATTGGAAAAATCTGATTTGGAAAATTTGTGTTGTTGCCCCCTTTGATGTCCTTGATTAGCTTGGAATTCCTTGTTTAACTTGGACAAATAAGAAAACAAATTTCCTCCTTTGTTGCTGATTTAATTACTTTCCTTCCTAAGTGAGGAAAAGCATTAAATAGTCCTCCCCTCTATAGGAATAAGATTTGGCCAACTTCCTTACTTAGTTAGGAGAATAAATTGCTGACTCTTTATCCTTGTAGTATTAGAAAAGACAAGCCTAACAAGGCTGGTATTGGGCCGGACACATCAACCCCTTGTTCCACATGAATTGGGCTCTTCTTGGACCTGAACTAAATGAATTAAAGGCTGTTCTTCATGCTCCTTAAATGTTCCAAGCCTCTCTAGGTCCATTTTGTTCCATATATTCTGAACAAGCCCATTCAATGCTTCTTTAAGCTTCTTAGCCCTAGCTCTTGTGATTGGCCCAATTGGCACCTCCAATGGGTTGTTGGCATGATTATGTTTGGTGTTAGGCTGATCCGCATCAGTATCACCTCCCATTGCGTCAATATCTACATTCAGCTCATGACTATTAACGAAAAGAACGTGGTTCACGGTCGCACAATCAGATGTATTGGAGATGGCTAAACTTTGATCTGAAGCAGTACATGTACCCCCCTGCTCCTGCTTCATGTCTCCTTGTGAACTCTTCAAAACAAGAGGAGATGTAGGATTTTCATCTTCATAACAATCAGCATTGCTCACATCTGATGCAGCCTTCTCATTCATATTACAATCAGAAATATTTGTACCAGATGTCGAACAACCATTCTCATTACAGTTACGCACTTTAGATGCCAAAGGACCATTCTCACCACTCACAGAACCCTTATTTCGTTTAGCAACTACCTACCATTGAAACTGATTCTGCTGTTTATCCGCAGATTTAGAGTTCGCAGCTCCTAGTTTCCTCTTACCCTCTGCCTCCATTGTAAGATTATCACCGTTATTAGTAGCACATATCGCTGTCGTGTGTCCAAAGACATTACAATTATTGCACTTCGATGGTATCCATTCGTAATCAGCTGAAATAGTTATGAATAACCCATTTGGACAGCGAAGGTCGTATTCCTTAACCAGCGTCTTCGTAGCATCAATCTCAACACAAACTCTTGCGTAGCTAAGCCTTTGACGCAACAATGTAGTCTGATCAGCATGAAGAGGAACCCCAATAGCACTCGCTACACAACTCAACCCCTTAATAGTCCAATACTCAAGAGGAACATTATACAGCCTAACCCATACCGGAACTTTGACCAAATCACCTTTCAAAAATCGCATGTTCGGTTGCCAACGTTTAAGCACCAAAGGTCTGCTTGCCATGTGCCATGGGGCTCTTTCCAGCACATTAGTGGCATGATCAACAGAATCAAAAGTGAATAGGAAGAAACCATTATCCGAAGATAAAACTTCTGATAGCCCGTAGGAGCCCCAGATTCTTTTGGCAATAGAATTAACAACGGGATATGGGAATTTCTCACCCACAAAATGACCAACTAGGGTGGATTTCCAAAGTTCGCAGCCATCCTCAAACACATCAAGTGGAGGAGCTACTGTCACACGACCATCAGTCATAGCAGGGGGAGCAAAATGCAGATTATGAACTAGAGAAATACCAAGGTTCTTGCTACCCTCATTGTTATCAACATCAGAACCCTTCAAAGCATTTAAAAAATTCAATTTGGGGCGAAGGCTTTGCTGGTCTTGTTTCTGAGACCTTACCTTCAACTCATCAAATTTAGAACCCAACATATGATTCATTTCTGAAACAACATTAGAAGCTTGGGAATTAGAGTGTTTCTTCTCTATGCTAGCGTCAGAATCAGCTTGATTAACACTAGTAAACTGAGAAATCCTCATCCCATGGCTGGTCAACATATCTTGTAGCTCTAATCTTAATATATGTCCAGACTTGACTTCATTGTGTTGTTCATTGTTAGAGGTAACCATTGGAACAGAATCCACAGCAGAACATAAGGACATTATGGCAGCATACAAATACTAGAGATACCAAATTCTAAGAAAAGAAACTGAGTCTAAGACGTAACCTAAGCTCAGAAACAACAACAATGTAATCTCAGAAACAACAAGATTCAGATTTGTTCATGAAGGGAGAAGAGAATTACAGAATTACGAGGCCAGTATCTTCGTGATTATTGATTGGAATGATGATCCGTGCGGTCAAGCTGTAGAGTATGTTCTGACGAACAACATACTAAAAAATGGTGACGATCCAACGGTGAACAAAGAAGATCAAGCTTCAACAAAACCCAATTCACGCTGCTACAACTAAAAATGCAGAACAGTAGAAATATTACGAGATCAATATCTCCCACCTCGTTGATTGGAATGAAGATCCATTCGGTCAATGTTTCTAGAAGGCTGGAATGAACAGCATAGTAAGAAATGAGGATGATCCAACGGTGAACGGAGTAGATCTAGCTCCGACAGTTTGATCTCTAATCTCTCTCTCCAGATCTCTCTCTCTAATCTCTAATCTCTCTCTTTGGTATGATTTGTTTGGGCGTGACAAGTTATTTTTTTTTGGTAAGTTGACGTATATATTAAAGGAAAACGATACAAAGATTATAAGGGGCATACCCCAGATTTACAATGAGAACAGAAATGTAAAACAACAAATGGCTACAGGCTAGCCACCGAACAGAAAACTCAAGACCTAACTTGATTAGTTAGGGAACCAATACAACCAGCTAAATATCAAATGAAAACAACAGTTTAGTACCCATTTTTCCCCATAACACCTTGCAAAAATAGCTAAGGAACTTAACATCTCTATTAGAAACAATGCTCTTAGGGACCCCGTGAAGTCGTACTATCTCCCTAAAGAACAAATCAGCAATGTTAGTTGCATCGTCAGTTTTATGACATGGAATGAAATGTGCCATCTTTGAAAACCTATCAACAACTACAAAGATGGAATCCCTACCCCGTTTTGACCTAGGTAAACCCAAGACAAAGTCCATCGAAATGTCTACCCAAGGTTCTTTCGGTACAGGCAAAGGGGTATACAAGCCATGCGGTTGAGTCCTAGATTTTGCTTTCCTACAAGTTGTGCATTTATCACATATGTGTTGCACATCTTTTTTTTTTATTTTAGGCCAATAAAAATGCTCATGCAACACATCCAAAGTCTTAACAACACCAAAATGCCCCATCAACCCGCCTCCATGTGCTTCACGTACACGCAATTCACACATAGAACTTAATGGAACACAAAAACGACTCTCTTTCAACAAATATCCATCAAGTCATGAAAACTCCTTACCTCACTTACCGATTTTGGTGTAGGCCAATCTCGGATGGCTTTAACTTTCTCCTCGTCCATCTCCATACCCTGTGCAGTAACGACATTGCCAAGAAACACAATTTTTTCCATGCAAAAGGTACACTTCTTAAGATTAGCATATAATTTGCTCACTACGCAACACACTAAGTACATTACACAACAACAAGATCAAGATGCTCATCTAAGTTCTTGCTATAGATCAAAATGTCATCAAAATACACAACAACAAACTTACCTTTAAATGCACGAAAGACATGATTCATTAAACGCATAAACGTGCTAGGCACATTTATAAGTCCAAACGGCATAACGAACCATTCATATAAACCATGCTTAGTCTTAAACGCAATTTTCCACTCATCACCCTCTTTCATCCTAATTTGATGGTACCCACTTTTTAAGTCAATCTTAGAGAAAATACATGATCCATGTAACTCATCTAGCATGTGATCAAGCCTAGGAATAGGATGTCGATACTTTACCGTTATGTTATTGACAGCACGACAATCGACACACATCCTCCATGTTCCATCCTTTTTAGGCACAAGTAGCACTAGCACAGCACAAGGACTCATACTCTCACGAATGTACCCCTTCATCATCAACTCATCTACTTGCCTTTGAAGCTCCTTCGTCTCCTCGGGGTTGCTTCTATAGGCTGGACGGTTAGGAATTGAAGCTCCGGGCACAAGATCAATTTGATGTTCAATCCCCTTTAATGGTGGGTAATCCATTAGGGACATCTTCAGGGAATACATCATCAAACACTAGGCATAGCAGAATCAAGATCGTTAGTGTTAAAATAAACCTCCTTATATACACAAGTAAGATCATTGGCTTATTAGTGAAAAATGCAGATCTGATTTGAGATCCTTTTGCATAAAAATTAGATTGTTTCTTTAATTTTTCCACACTATTATCATCACACAAGCTTACTTTCTTCACTCCTCGGTTTTTACCTCCACTCTCAACCGGTTTAATTAATGATTTAGGTTTAGCCGAATCTGATGGTTTTCTCTCACAAAACAAGAGAGAGAGATATCTGGAGAGAGAGAGAGATTAGAGATCAAACTGTCGGAGCTAGATCTACTTCGTCCACCGTTGGATCGTCCTCATTTCTTACTATGTTGTTCATTCCAACCTCCTGGAAACATTGACCGACTGGATCTTCATTCCAATCAACGAGGTGGGAGATATTGATCTCGTAATATTTCTACTGTTTAAGCAGTAGAGTGAATTGGGTTTTGTTTAAGCTTGATCTTCTTTGTTCACCGTTGGATCGTCACCATGTTTTAGTATGTTGTGCGTCAGAACATACTCTACATCTTGACCGCACGGATCATCATTCCAATCAGTGATCTCGAAGATACTGGCCTCGTAATTCTATAATTCTCTTCTTCCTTCATGAACAAATCTGAATCTTGTTGTTTCTGAGATTAAGTTGTTGTTTCTGAGCTTAGGTTACTTCTTAGACTCAGTTTCTCTTCTTAGAATTTGGTATCTAGTATTTGTATGCTGCTATAATGTCCTTATGTTCTACTGTGGATTTTGTTCCAATGGTTACCTCTAATAATGAACAACACAATGAAGTCAAGTCTGGACATATATTAAGATTAGAGCTACAAGATATGTTGAACAGCCGTGGGATGAGGATATCTCAGTTTACTAGTGTTAATCAAGCTGATTCTGAAGCTAGCATAGAGAAGAAACACTCTAATTCCCAAGCTTCTAATGTTGTTTCAGAAATGAATCATGTGTTGGGTTCTAAAGTTGATGAGTTGAAGGTAGGGTCTCAGCAACAAGACAAGCTAGACCTTAGCCCCAAATTGAATTTTTTAAATGCTTTGAAGGGTTCTGATGTTGATAACAATAAGGGTAGCAAGAACCTTGGTATTTCTCTAGTTCGTAATCTGCATTTTGCTCCCCCTGCTATGACTGATGGTCGTGTGACAGTAGCTCCTCCACTTGATGTGTTTGAGGATGGCTGCGAACTTTGGAAATCCACCCTAGTTGGTCATTTTGTGGGTCAGAAATTACCATATCCCGTTGTTAATTCTATTGCCAAAAGAATCTGGGGCTCCTACGGTCTATCAGAAGTTTTATCTTCGGATAATGGTTTCTTCCTATTCACTTTTGATTCTGTTGATCATGCCACTAATGTGCTGGAAAGAGCCCCATGGCACATGGCAAGCAGACCTTTGGTGCTTAAATGTTGGCAACCGAACATGCAATTTTTGAAAGGTGATTTGGTCAGAGTTCCGGTATGGGTTAGGCTGTATAATGTTCCTCTCGAGTATTGAACTATTAAGGGGTTGAGTTGTGTAGCGAGTGCTATTGGGGTTCCTCTTTATGGTGATCATACTACATTGTTGCGTCAAAGGCTTAGCTACGCAAGAGTTTGTGTTGAGATTGATGCTACGAAGACGCTGGTTAAGGAATACGACCTTCGCTGTCCAAATGGGTTATTCATAACAATTTCAGCTGATTACGAATGGATACCATCGAAGTGCAATAATTGTAATGTCTTTGGACACACGACAGCGATATGTGCTACTAATAATGGTGATAATCTTACAATGGAGGCAGAGGGTAAGAGGAAAGTAGGAGCTGCGAACTCTAAATCTGCGGATAAGAAGCAGAATCAGTTTCAATGGCAGGTAGTTGCTAAACAAAATAAGGGTTCTGTGAGTGGTGAGAATGGTCCTTTGGCATCTAAAGTGCGTAACTATAATGAGAATGGTTGTTCGACATCTGGTACAAATATTTCTGATTGTAATATGAATGAGAAGGCTGCATCAGATGTGAGCAATGTTGATTGTTATGAAGATGAAAATCCTACCTCTCCTCTTGTTTTCAAGAGTTCACGAGGAGACATGAAGCAGGAGCAGGGGGGTACAAGTACTGCTTTGGATCAAAGTTTAGTCATCTCTAATACATCTGATTGTGCGATCGTGAACCAGGTTCTTTTCGTTAATAGTCATGAGCTAAATTTTGATATTGACGCAATGGGAGGTGATACGGATGGGGACTGAACCGATAAGGAGTTGACGTCACCAATCCTGACAAGCCCACAAACTCAAAATTCCACCGAAAGGGAAACTGTTAATCAGTTAGCTATTAAGGCTAGAGACTCTCTAGAGAAAAAGAAAAAGGGTCAAAAACCTCTTCAAAGAAGAATAAGAAATATGTCTCCTCGCCTGGGGGCACGTCGAGGTAATCTATGTGTTGCTGATACGATCCAAGCAAGGTCAAATTTGAATTTTGATGTAAAATGTGCAACTATCCAATTTTATGGAAATAGTCATAATTCTCAATCCGACCGTTGGATCGAGCTGAAATTTTACGTGGAGTCTCCTGACATATTTTATTACCTTGGGTTAAAATGTCAGGTCAATCTGAGTTCGGGAAGGTATCTCAATACGGGTCACCAGAGGCTGTACGGATTTTGTTATTTACTTCCTTTTGACTTGTGGACTTCCTATTTAGCTAGGACTCTTTTCCTAGCCAAATACGGACCCCTGTAATTAGAATATAAAATTTAAGCTAATTCTGAGTTGATTTGATCCAATTGTCCAATAATAGGAAATGAATTACATACTTCACCATGCTAGTATGATGTTGCTTTTACAGCATAAGATAATTTCAAGCATTATAAGCAATTTAAAGAAACATAATAAAACAATATTAGCATTACATTTCATTTATGAACCAAAATAGCATAATTATATCATTTCTCCTTATATAAATACCACCATTAATAATTCACCAATTATCAAGGCTAATTACAATACTCAAACATAATCATCCATCTCGAATATCGTTAGCCAAAGTAATATTATTCTTTGTTTAAAGCATAACAATCATAGTTCTTTCCTATACTTGGTATATATAGAACATAGTACCCAATAAATGCATTAACTATTGAAATTAACTCATAAGTCCTAAATTTGAAAGTCCACTCAGGATGCCATTAGTCAAAGCTAATTATTTGGTCATCCTAGACATCCACTTAGGATGCTATTGGCCAAAGCTAATTATTTATCAATCTTGGTCATCCATTTAAGATGCCATTAGCCGAAAACAATCATTTGGTCATCATGATCATCTACTTAGGATGCCATAAGTCAAAGCTAATCATTTATCCATCATGGTCATCCATATTGGATGCCATTAGCCGTAGCTAATCATTTGTTCATCCCGGTCATCCATTTAAGATGCCATTAGCCGAAAACAATCATTTGGTCATCATGATCATCTACTTAGGATGCCATTAGTCAAAGCTAATCATTTATCCATCATGGTCATCCATATTGGATGCCATTAGTCGTAGCTAATCATTTGTTCATCCCGGTCATCCACTTAGGATGCTATTAGTCGAAGATAGTTATTTATTCTCCTCAATCATTCACTTAGGATGCTATTAGTCAAAGGTAGTCATTTATTCTTTTTAGTCACCCATTTAGGATGCCAGTAGCCGAGGTTAATCATTTATTCATCTCAGCCATCCACTTTGGATGTCATTTGCCATAGCTAATCAATCATTCATCCCAGCTATCCATTCGGATGCCATTCGCTGAAGCTATCAATCATTTGTTTTGGTTATCCACTTAGGATGCCATTGGCAGTAGCTAATCAATCATTTGTCTTAGTCATCTATTTAGATGTCATTAGCCGAAGTTAATCAATAAGTTATCCCAGTCATTAGATGTCATTAGATGTAGCTAATCAATCATTTGTCCTTGTCATTTACTTCGGATGCCATTAATCATAACTAATCAATCATTTATCCCAGTCATTCATTCAAATGCCATTAACTGTGGCTAATCAATCATGTATCACAGTCATCCCTTGAATTGCTCTTTCAAACTAATTTGCTGTAAGCAACACAATTCAACAGTGAAATTTGATTCACTGCAGACACATGATTCGACAGCGAAAACTCATTCGCTATAGGCAAAACGATTTAGCGGTGAAAATTGATTCGCTACAGGCAGCACCATTCAGTAGCAAAACCTTATTCGCTGCAGACACCACCATTCAACAATGAAAACTAATTTGTTGCAGGCCACACATTTCGGTAGTGAAACTAATTTGCTGCTGACAACACAATTTAGCAACACAATTCGACAGAAAAAACTCATTCGCTATAGACAACATAATTTGGTAGTGAAACTTATTTGTTACCAACTACATAATTCACAACGAAAACTCATTCGCTACCAACACCATAATATTGGATGCAACAGAATCCTACACATAACACATACAATCCTGCACATAACCTTACTAGAGAACTGTTCCAGCCCGAGAACTGTTCAGTATTTGACCCATATCTGGAGTTCTAGAAGTTCAAATGACCTGAATTTTTTACATAAGAAAGCTGAGATAATTTTCTACAACTTTTATGTTTCAAGTGGCTCTAATTTTGACGTTATCAATGATGTTTTGGGCAGACAAGAGAAGATAAGGATTGTCACCAAGTCAAGAGTTGGCCACCTACTCATCAATTAGTCATCAAATCAATAGTTCTCAATTTTGGCCTATAAAAAGAGGCATTTGCCATGCATTTAGACATGTTGGTTTCCAGATCAAAATCATGCTCTTGCTTTCTCTCTTTGTATTTTTTGTAATGTTTATGCTTTGCTTTCATTAATATCAAGTTTATGCCTTTCTTTTACTTAGTTAACTTTTATCTTATTTATGTTCTTATTTTGTTTATTTATTTTTCTTTCTTTCATTATGTTTAGTTAGGTTTATTATGTCAAGGTGAAAAGGTTACACTAATGGTGTAAGAATAAGTATAGTGTAAACTTAATATGGACTTTAATGTTTGATACTAACATGTTTTGTATTTGTTATCTTGTTCACTTTTTAATACTTTGCTTGTTAAATGACTAATCTTGATTTATGTTGTATAACACTTGGTACAACAAATGTTTGGCACTGTCATAGTCTATATTGTATGGTATAACTGACACCTGACCTATGAAAGGAACTTGATTTGTTGTTAACATAAGTTATAAGCATGAATACTTGACGAGATTTACAAGTATTAGTATTAATCGAATAAGATGACTAATATAATCATGTTAACAATCTATATAATCTAATTAGAACCTTCTTTGTTTGTGGTTTCTAATTGAATAATAAGAGTTTATACTATACTTGTTTGACATACCATTAGTGAATCCTTTAACCTTGACATTTATTATTATCATTGTTTAATCATTACGTTAATATTCCATCTCAAAGTTCTCATCTTCTTCTTCTTCTTCTTCGTCTTCTCCTTCTTTTTCTTTATTACTACTACTACTACTACTACTACTATTATTGTTGTTGTTAGTGTTGTTGTTGTTTATCATTTATACAATTAACCTCCATGTGGTTCAACCCCAGTCTTGCCGGGTTATTTATTACTTCGACACTCCTACACTTGGGAAAATTTTTTAGTTGTGTTAGTAGAATTAGTATATTTCCAAAACAAGCTGTCACGTCCTTTTAGGAAAAGAATCCTAGCCAAGTAAGAAGTTCACAAGTCAAAAGGAAGTAAATACCAAAATTCGTATACCCTTTGTTCTTTTATTGCCAACAATCATCACTTACTTTGGATGAAAGTAGCAACCATTCTACTTTATGTATCATCATGGCAACATTTTTTCTCCTCTCTTTTTGAAACTTGCTAGGCATTGAATGCTGTCATTAACACATGAAGTTCTTGCTTTATATCCCCTAGAATATGGGATAGACCATTGCATTTTTTTTAGAACACTAATCTCTTTATCCTTTCAATTTTAGTTCTTAAATTCATCAATCAATCCTTTCATTTATGTGATAGGCCTACATTTAAAAGAAACATTTACCACAAATTAAAGGTATCTTATATTATTAGATATATTATCATAAAACATGCTTTAGTTAAGGAGTTATTGATACTTCAAGTGCAAAATGATGATATAAAATCTTGATAAAAATGCACTTTTAAGTATTAATCACACCCCCCAACCAGCTTATTACTAGTCCCTAGTAATCAAAGCGTTAAAATAGAAAAAAATTTTACAAATTCCACAAAGCAAGGTATTCATCATTTAACTTCCATTAATCTATCCAGATAAACAAACTCTCGTTAAATTTATATACCTGCTCAATACCTGTTAACAAGATATTCATAAACCTTTCTTTTATGTTCAATGTATCAACACATAATTATAAGGCTTTTCTTGGAAGAAAACAAAATTTTTGTTCTAATGTTTAATGTTAACTTCCTTGGGTTGAGATTATTATTTTTGTTTTCTTTTTTTTTAAATATATATACATATAATTTAAAAACATCATGCATCTTTAACCCATGTAATGAGCTTTCAGCTAATGACTCCTAGACCAGTTGGTCTTAGGGCATTAGGTGTTAAGAAACCCCTATAAGCTTAGTAACTCGGGTCGTAGATACTGGTATGTATATAGTGCAATGTTTGATTCCCTTAAGCTTTTCTCCTCAACCCATGTAACAAGCATTGGGTCAATACCTCCCAAGTCAGTTGACTTTAGGGTATTAGGTGTTAAAACATACCTTCGGGCTTAATTGCTTAGGTTAGGGAGGCTACGAAACCAAACTTATCTACATTTTTATTATTATCATTTTTTTTAATTATATATAATCCCTTTCCCTTAGTTGTTACCTTTAACAAAAGAACATAAATAATGTAATAATCCAATATGCAACCCACAATCATATGTTAAAGTGTGTGTGTAAATTAAGGTTTAAGAACACATGTTAAATAAGTATATGAGTAGAATTAAGTGATAACAACGCGAGAGTTTGTAAGTTTGAATATTTCAAGAAGTATTATGATAGACCTTGTTAAGAATGATTACTAAGATGCATCTCAAAAGTCATAAAAGTTCTCCTTACTCTGCTATCATAGTGACAACAATTTTGCACATACTTTATGAAATAGAAAACACAGTTTTTTTTTTAGTGACTACCGTCTCGATAAGTCATTTTCAGTTCTTTAGAGAACCAAGGAAGGGAGATTATCCCACCAACACACAATAAGTGGCATACCCCAGATTTACAATGAGAACAGAAACGTAAAACAACAGATGGCTACATGCTAGCCACCGAACTGAAAACTCAAGACCTAACTTGATTCGTTAGGGAAACCAATACAACCAGCTAAATATCAAATGAAGAATCTATGTTATTAACCCTCCATGCTCGTTGGATTCTTTTATTTTCATCTGTTGGTAGAACGTTCCTCATCAAATCAAGCTTATCACGGATGATACATTCAATTTGATGAAAGACCAAATTCTGAGTTCTAGATATTCCAGCAAAGGTCCTTGCATTCCTTTCTTGCCAGATATGATACACTGTAGCTGCAAAACTGAGTTTACGAGAAAAATTGATGAAACTTTTGCCATGCCAAGTGACAGTAGCCCATCGAATCCATTCATCCCATCCTTTTATCATTCTTGGAATGTTGCATCTGTCACAAACATCCCACCAGATCGCTTTAGTATAGGAGCATTCAAAGAACAAGTGGTTGTGATCTTCGTAGTTGCGGAGACAGAGTGAGCATCTATTGGGACCATGTATACCAAATCGATGAAGTCTATCTTGAGTTGTGAGTTTTTGTTGGACAGCCACCCATAGAAGAAACAAATGTCTTGGAACAGCATTCTTGAACCACACAATGTCATGCCATTCAACCATCGGATGATGAAATCTTCATTGTTCCCAAGCTACTTTGATCGAGAATCTGTGATTTGGTGAATCCAGCCAAACAATCTCATCCTTTTGCCCTATCATAGGATTAGAATTGGATGGAATAGCTTCTACAATGGGGTGCCACCCAAGAGCTTGAGTGGTAGGAATTTTCCATTCTGAGTTATGAATCAGCATATTCACCTTCGCGTTCTTTTCCATACCTGAATCATAGATGAATCTGTCGCCGTAAGAATCTGCGATTTTCCATACCTGTATGAATCAGCATATTCACCTTCGCGTTCTTTTCCATACCTGTATATTAGATGAATCTTTCACCGTAAGAATCCGCGAGCGGGCTGTGAGGATGCCAATTGTCAAACCATAGAGAGGTTGTCATGCCATCGCCTATGATGTACTTCATCTTCGGCCAGGCAAAGGATCTGAGCTTTAGAATCTTTCTCCATCCCAAGAGCAATTCTCTGGCGTCTTGATTGTCTAGAAATTCCTACCTTGCAACAAATTAGATCTGATCCAAGTAGACCAGATTGAGCCATCTGAGTCATTGCACAGGTTCCAAATGTGTTTCAATAAAGCAATCTTGTTCCATTCTGTTATCCTTTTTATTCCTAGCCCCCCTCCTTTTTTGGACAAGACTACCTACCTCATTATCCAACTAAAACAAGACATTGTCCTCAATGTTTAAAGGTATCACCTGAAATAACAAATATTGACAAACCTGAAACACACTGAAACAAATATAAGTAACAACAAAACACAATAATAAAACCAAAAGACACAAAGATTCACAAATTAAGGCTCAAATCCAATCTAAGCTTTTTACGGCTTTCCTTAGTTGACCAATTTATGTGACTCATGTAGGGATCAATTACAGGAATGAAAGATTGTAGTTGGTCAATCAATTATTCAGCAGTAGCAGTAGAGATTATGATTTGTCGTGTAGAAGATGTTAGAAATTCCTGTTCCACAGCATGATCAAGAAAAGACAACAACTTATCATAATAACCATTAACATTTAACAAACCTACGGGTTTATGGTGAATGTGTAGTTGGGCCCAAGAGGAAATATGAAAGATCTCTTCCAATGTGCCTAGACCACCTAGTAAAGCAATGAAGGCATCAGCATCGTTAAACATTGCATTCATTCAAGCTGACATTGTGGAGACCTGAAGTTCTTCTCCAATTGTTTTTCCAATGATGTCCCTTTTGTTAAAGCTTCGGCGACAACACCCAAAACTTGACTACCTCCTAAAAATATAGCTATTGACACACCTCCCATTAACCCAAGACTACCTCCCCCATATACGAAATGAATCTTTCTTTTAGCTAGCACTTGACCAAGATGATTTTCTGATTCTAAAAACTCCTTTTGATACGATCCAAGCAAGGTCAGATTTGGAATTTGATGTAAAATGTGCAACTATCTAGTTTTACGACAACAATCATAATTCTCAATCCGACCGTTGGATCAAGCTAAAATTTTACGTGGAGACTCCTGACATGTTTTCCTACCTTGGGTTAAATTTTGCAGATCAATCACAGCTCAGGAAGGCATCTCAATATGGGTCAACAGAGGCTGTATGAATTTTGTTATTTACTTCCTTTTGACTTGTGGACTTCCTATTTGGCTAGGATTCTTTTCCTAAAAGGATGTGCCAGCTTATTTTGGGAATTTTCTAGTTCCACAAGGATCTTTAATGAGCTGCAATAAAATCTCCAAGTGTGGCAAGGATTCATTAATGTTTCAGAATCCTTTTCTTACAAGGATTCCTTATTCATCCTAACTACAAAAGGAAAGAAGACTTCAGAATAAATTCTACCTTCAAATCAGATTTCCTAGTCTATTTGGGACTTCTTAATGGTGACAAATCTGATTCTAGCTTATTTAGGATGGTAATTTTCGGATTTTAGTATTTTTAGTATTTTCTTCTTAGTTTTTGGGTTATTATTACTTATTTGGGTCAATTGTAAGTGGGCCGAATATAAGTCCACCTAAGGGGGGTCCATTAGGGTTTCTTTAAGTCTAGAGTCACTATAAATAGAGGCATAACCACACATGTATAAAGAAGACTATTCAGATTAATAAAACTTCTTATTTGCCACACTTTGTGTGTGTGTGTGTGTGTTGGTGAGATAATCTCCCTTCCATGGTTCGCACTTTATGTGTGTGTTGGTGAGATAATCTCCCTTCCATGGTTCTCTAATGAACTGAAAAATGACTTATCGAAGAACAACTGTCTTCGTGACATCATCCTTATACTTCTCGTTCGCGAATCAATATTCGTTGGGTGGGGGTCTTCCGTTTTCAATAGTGCTGGTGCCTAGGTACAAGTTATCTTTATGTCACACTCCTATCAAACCTGATTTACTTGGCTTTCCGGGAATTGGCATCTTTGCGTGTGGGTTGCGTGACCATGCGATCACGAGGTTCGTATCACCTTTTCTTTCCCAGGACTAGATCCACCAGAAACACAAATATTTCTTATATGATGACTTGAGGAACTTGCCATTTCTACACACTTCTGTATTTGTTGAATGTATGGGTTGAGTAGAAATAAAAGGAAGGAAGAGAGGGTTTTATAAATGAGAAATTAGAAAGGTAATCATACCACCTATATGTAGGCCAGCTAGAGTCTCACACTCTCGCAAGGACCTTTGCTGGAATATCTAGAACTCAGAATTTGGTCTTTCATCAAATTGAATGTATCATCCGTGATAAGCTTGATTTGATGAGGAACGTTCTACCAACAGATGAAAATAAAAGAATCCAACGAGCATGGAGGGTTAATAACATAGATTCTTCTTTTGATATTTAGCTGGTTGTATTGGTTTCCCTAACGAATCAAGTTAGGTCTTGAGTTTTCAGTTCGGTGGCTAGCATGTAGCCATCTGTTGTTTTACGTTTCTGTTCTCATTGTAAATCTGGGGTATGCCCCTTATAATCTTTGTATCGTTTTCCTTTAATATATACGTCAACTTACCAAAAAAAAAAAAGAGTCTCACACTCTCTCTCTCTTTCTTTATTTCTTTATTTGTTTACTTTTGAAAAAGCATGTGTATGTACAGGTAGTTGTGATTGTGGCTCACATCTTCCCATGGTTTTACGTCCAAGAACAGCTTAAACGCCCTGTATGGGTCGGGGATAGGCTTCCCATCCAGTTTTCTTAAAAACTGGCAAACAGGGTCTTTTTTAGTCAGATTTCCAAGACTAAGTCGATCATGTTCTTTATGAAATAGTGGCCATAAATCATGAATTGCACGATGCTTATCTTGACTATGATGAGACTTAAGAGTCAATAGAAGATTATCTAAAGACTTTTTTTGTGTTTTGAAATAAATCCCATCTTTTGACAATTTTCACAGGTTTTGCGGGATGCATATGATTCCTTGAATATGGTGGGCCAGTAAAATCCACTTTGTAAGATTTCTACAGTCCCTTTTTTTGACGAGAAATGATCCCCACGTGCCTTAGAGTGATAAAATTTAATGACATTACTTACCTCATTGCCAGGAATGCATCTTTGAAATATTTGATCAGGACCATAATTGAATAAGTAAAGGTCATCCCAATAAAAATTTTGCACGTTGCTAAAAAATTTTCTTGTCTTCGGTACTCCAATGAGCTGGCAAAAATCCTGAAGCAAGAAAATTGATATGTTTAGCAAACCAAGGCATTGAACTAAGAGAAAGTAGAGTTTCATTAGGAAAGTAATCATTGATTGGTGTGATGTCGGGTGTCGAATCTGTTGTCACTTGTGATAAAAGATCCGCATCAACATTTTCGGTACCTTTTTCATCCTTGATTTCTTCCTGATTGGTCATGGCATGAGGAAATGGAAGTGCTGGCGGAGAATCAGTCTTTTCTTTGTAATTTTCAGATTCAACCCCTTCCTTACCCTTAGAGATTGACTCATCATCTTTCTCATAAGGTTCAAGAGTGGGTTTTTCAATAACCTTACCACTGCGAAGAGTAGTGACTGATTTGACTTGATCTATCAGGCTTTCAGAATTACTTGCATTTGTATTGTATTGCCCCTTGGGATTTTGTTGTGGTTGAGATGGAAACTTACCTTTCTCTTGGAAACTGAGAGCAGATGTTAATTTTGCAAGAATATTTTTAAAATCTGTCATATTTTGAGCAAGTTGAGTATTGATTGTCTCTTGCTTTTCAATGAATCCATACAAAGTTTCCTTAAAATTTCTTGTAGGAGGTGGAGCATAAGGAGGTGCATATCCATGATAATTTTGGAAATTATGATGTGCTTGAAATTATGGTTGTGAAGTTTGTGCATTGTTGTTCTCACTCTTCCAACTAAAATTTTGGTTATTTCTCCAACCAGGGTTGTATGTTTGTGAGTATGGGTTGTGGTTAGCCCTTTGGAAACTGTTTAAAACATGGGCTTGTTCATTGAGACATTCCTTAAAATAAGGCAAGGTTGGACTATTATTGGCTGAGTGTTCATTTGTTTCACATATTTGACACACAATGTTTTCAACAGATTTTAATTGACCACTCTTTTTCAATTCTAGTGCCTCGACTTTTCTAGCTAAAGATGCAAACTTGGCTTGAAGGTCATGATCTTCCCTAAGGTTGTACATACCTCCACTAGATGTATGAAGTTGAGTTGCTTCATCAAGGTCTTTATCTTTAAAAGTTCCATTGCATATCAATTCAACCATTTGCCTATCTCTAGGTGTTAACCCTTCATAGAAATGTGAAACCAATCTCCATGTTTCAAAACCATGATGAGGGCAAGTACTAAGCAAGTCTCGATACCTATCCCAACATTTGTAAAATGTTTCTCCTGATTTTTGAGTGAAAGTGGTGATTTGTCTTTTGAAAGAGTTTGTTCAATGAGATGGGAAAAACTTCTTTAAAAACTGTTGTTGCATTTCATCCCAAGCACGAATGGATCCTGGTCTTAAATTTTGTAGACATGTTTTAGCTTTATCTTTTAATGAAAAAGGAAAAAGCTTTAATTTGATAGTGTTCATGCTACAATTTAAATTATTATATGTGTTGCAGACCTCCTCAAATTCCCTTAAATGCAAGTATGAATTTTCTAAATCTAAGCCAGGAAAAGAAGGTAAAAGTTGAATAATGTCTGGTTTAAAATTAAAATGAGAGGCATCGAGAGGAAAAACTATGCATGATGGTGCACTTGTTCTTGTGAGATTCATGTGGTCTCTAAGTGTTCTAGCACGGTTATTCTCATTATTCTCATTATGAAGTGATTGATTATCTTCTTTGGCCATATTTTTTGAAAATGACGAGGATACCCTACAACGTCTACCACTTGATGTATGTGACCACACTCTCATGTAGGTGTAGGAATAGAATAAAAGAAATAAGAAAACAAAAAAAGAAGAAACAAAGTTATATACAAGAAAAGTGAAAAGAGAAAAGATTGTAGTCTTCTCCCAAGTGCAGGAGTGTCGAAGTAATAAATAACCTGGCAAGACCGGGGTCGAACCACAGAGAGGTTAATTGTATAAATTATAAACGACAATAGTAACAACAACAACAACAACAATAATAGTAATAACAACAATAACAATAATTACAATAATAATAGTAGTAGTAGTAGTAGTAGTAGTACTAATAATAATAGAAGAAAAAGAAGAAGTTGATGAGAACTTTGAGATGGAAAGATTAACGTAAGGATTAAACAATGATAATAACAAATTTCAAGGTTAGAGGTTCCACTAATAGTATGTCAAATAAGTATAGTATAAACTCTTATTATTCAATTGGAAACCAATTGGAAACCACACACAAAGGAGGTTCCAATCAGATTATAGATTGCTAACATGATTACATTAGTCATCTTATTCGATTAATGCTAGTACTTGTAAATCTCGTCAAGCATTCATGATTATAATTTATGTTAACAACAAATCAAGTTCCTTTCATAGCACAGGTGTCGGTTATACCATACAGTATGAACTATGAAAGTGTCAAGCATTTGTTGTACCAAGTGTTATACAATATAAATTAAGATTAGTCATTTTAACAAGCAAAGTATTAAAGAGTGAACAAGATAACAAATACAAAACATGTTAGTATTTGAAAGGACATAAATAAGATAAGAGTTTAACAAAGTAAAGGAAAGGAATTGAAAGGCATAAACTTGATATTAAGGAAAGCAAAGCATAAACATTATAAAAAACACAAAGAGAGAAAGCAAGAGCATGATCTTGATCTGGACACCAAGATGCCTAAATGCAAGGCAAATGCCTCCTTTTATAGGCTAAAATTGAGAACTATTGATTTGATGACTAATTGATGAGTAGGTGACCAACTCTTGACTTGGTGACAATCCTTATCTTCTCTTGTCTGCCCAAAACATCATTGATAACGTCAAAATTGGAGCCACTTGAAACATGAAAGTTGTAAAAAATTATCTCAGCTTTCTTATGTAAAAAATTCAGATCAGTTCGACTTCTATAACTCCAAATATGGCCAAAATACTGAATAGTGCTCGGGCTGGAGGACATATTCGGGCTTCTTTGTTGTTGCTATAATTTGGACTTGAAAATGGCCTTTTTAGATCTAGGGCTCCATATGAAAGTTGTAGGCCTATGTCTTACCTTACCATCCATATAAAGTAGATGATGCGAACCTCGTGATCACATGGTCACGCAACCCACACGCAAAGACGCCAATTCTTGGAAAGCCAAGTAAATTAGGTATGATAGAAGTGTGACACAAATATAACTTGTACCTAGGCACCAGCACTATTGAAAATAGAAACCCCCACCCAACGAATATTGATTCGTGAATGAGAAGTATAAGGATGATGCCATGAAGACAGTTGTTCTTCGATAAGTCGTTTTCAGTTCTTTAGAGAACCAAGGAAGGAAGATTATCCCACCAACCACAATAAGTGCAGCAAAGAAGTTTTATTAATCTGAAAATTTGATTTGGAAAATTTGTGTTGCTGCCCCCTTTGATGTCCTTGATTAGCTTGGAATTCCTTGTTTAACTTGGACAAATAAGAAAACAAATTTCCTCATTTGTTGCTGATTTAATTACTTTCCTTCCTAAGTGAGGAAAAGCATTAAATAGTCCTACCCTCTTTAGGAATAAGATTTGGCCAACTTCCTTACTTAGTTAGGAGAATAAATTGCTGACTCTTTATCCTTGTAGTATTAGAACAAGACAAACCTAACAAGGCTGGTATTGGGCCGGACACATCAACCCCTTGTTCCACATGAATTGGGCTCTTCTTGGACCTGAACTAAATGAATTAAAGGTTGTCCTTCATGCTCCTTAAATATCCCAAGCCCCTCTAGGTCCATTTTGTTCCATATGTTCTGAACAAGCTCATTCAATGCTTCTTTAAGCTTCTTAGCCCTAGCTCTTGTGATTGGCCCAATTGGCACCTCCAATGGGTTGTTGGCATGATTACGCTTGGTGTTAAGCTGATCCGCATCAGTAGACCTAAATATGAGATCTATAGCTCTAGATATGACCCAATTACCGAACAGAGTTCCAGTTTGGATTGCACCGACATCTCTTTTCTAAGTTTTGCCATCTCTTTATCCTTTCAATTTCAGTTGTTAAATTCATCAATCAATCCTTTCATTTATGTGATAGGCCTGCATTTAAAAGGAACATTTACCATAAATTAAAGGTATCTTATATTATTAGATATATTATTATAAAACATGGTTTAGTTAAGGAGTTATTGATACTTCAAGTGCAAAATGATGATATAAAACCTTGATAAAAATGCACTTTTAAGTACTAATCAATATGCAAGAGGATTCAGATGGTCCAATAACAAAAGCAAGAGCAAAACAACTATAAAGGGCCTTGACGAGTCAAATTAGAATGATTGAAGCTGCGTCAGAGTTAAAAATTAGCAATTAGTTTCAAATTGGTTCAAGGGTGCTTATTTGCCTACAATTGGAACTTAGAGATGGGAAGAGCCCTTAATGGTTCTTTTGATGCTGGGCTACTTGAATTTGGGTTGATAATACAAATAAGTTAAGGAATTGATGTTGTTTACGTCAGAACAGTAGATGAATTTGAACCCAAATTTGAAGTTATCCATTGCATGTGAAAGCAAAACTAATCCAGGTGGATTTCAAGTTCAGAATGCGATCTTTCCAGATTTTCCAACTATGATTGCATTGGACTTTTGTGCAAGAAGTTATAGCCATTTTAAATTTGGTCTATTTATATTTCAATTAAAGTCAAAAAATGTGTACTTTGTTTTTGGTAAGTTGACGTATATATTAAAGGAAAACGATACAAACATTATAATGGGCATACCCCTGATTTACAATGAGAACAAAAATATAAAACAAGAGATGGCTACAGGCTAGCCACCGAACAGAAAACCCAAGACCTAACTTGATTAGTTAGGGAAACCAATACAACCAGCTAAATATCAAATGAAGAATATATGTTATTGACCCTCCAAGCTCGTTGGATCCTTTTATTTTTTTTCTGTTGGTAGGACGTTCCTCATCAAATCAAGCTTATCACGGATGATACATTCGATTAGATGAAAGACCAAATTCTGAGTTCTAGATATTCCAGCAAAGGTCCTTGCATTCCTTTCTTGCCAGATATGATACACTGTAGCTGCAAAATTGAGTTTACGAGAAAAATTAATGAAACTTTTGCCATGCCAAGTGACAGTAGCCCATCGAATCCATTCATCCCATCCTTTTGTCATTCTTGGAATGTTGCATGTGTCACAAACATCCCACCAGATCGCTTTAGTATAGGAGCATTCAAAGAACAAGTGGTTGTGATCTTCGTAGTTGCGGAGACAGAGTGAGCATCTATTGGGACCATGTATACCAAATCGATGAAGTCTATCTTGAGTTGTGAGTTTCTGTTGGACAGCCACCCATAGAAGAAACGAATGTCTTGGAACAACATTCTTGAACCACACAATATCATGCCATTCAACTATCGGATGATGAAATCTTAGTTGTTCCCAAGCTACTTTGATCGAGAATCTGTGATTTGATGAATCCAGCCAAGCAATCTCATCTTTTTGCCCTATCATAGGATTAGAATTGGAAGGAATAGCTTCTACAATGGGGCGCCAGCCAATAGCTTGAGTGGTAGGAATTTTCCATTCTGAGTTATGAATCAACATATTCACCTTCGCGTTCTTTTCCATACCTGAATCATAGATGAATCTATCGCCGTAAGAATCCGCGACCGGGCTGTGAAGATGAGATTGCTTTGTGTACTAGTTTAATTTGTATAGTTACTTTGTCAAATTCTAATTTTTGAGCTTGATTTGTGTCATGTTCAATTTTCCTAACTATGGAGGGATGTTCCAATTATAAATATAGCATCAGAATATGTAATAAACAACTTTTGGCCAAGATTTGAACTTAATTTTCCTAATTAAGGGCTTACAACAATCTCATACTGAGATTCAGGACGAAATGACGGGAATTCATGAAAAGTTGAATAGCCTTACGCAAATGATGCAAAGAAATAATTTGCAACCCTAGTAGAGGCAAGCATTTAGGGTGCCAATGATTTTGTAGAAGCTGACGGAGATCCAAATGGGGATGATGAGGTGGACGAGAGGGGCAGACCAAAAAGGCAGAATAATAATCCTCCTAGTGGTCTCAAACTTAAGATTCAATTGTTTTGAGAAAGTAGTTCACCCGAGAAATACTTGGAATGGATTTAAAAGGTTAAAAAGCTGTTTGAATTGTATGAATATTCTGAAGAAAGGAAGTGCAAGGTGGTAGCACTTGAGTTTGCAGATTATGCTCTTTTATGGTGGGGAAACTTAAGGATTCGAAGGTGACGGTATGCAGAAGAGGAGATTAGAATGTGGGCAACTATGAAAAGAGTTATGGAGAAGAGATTTGTTCCTAATTACTATAAACAAGAGCTATACATTAGACTTCAGACTTTGCGATAAGGATCTTTAAGCGTGGAAGAGTATGTGAAAGAGTTTGAGTTGCTGCTGATTCGATGTGAATTGATGGAACCCCAAGAGCAAATGATAGCTAGATTTCTTGAAGGGTTAAGGAAGAATATAGCTAATGTTGTTGAATTGCAACCATACATCTTCCTTGAGGATGTTATAAAGCTTCCAATTCCAGTAGAGAGGCAGCAAAAATGAGGAGGTATCCAAACTGGTGTAACTACGTCAAGCACTACAACGGCTGTATGTATGTCTACACTTGTACATGGAGCATACCTAAGCGAGATGAGAAGGTGAATACCAGTTCTGATTCTTTGAAGGGAAAGGAGAAGGTGACAAAAACTCAATATCCTAGGAGGTCTTGGGACATCAAGTGTAAGCACTGGGATGATTTTGCACATTGCTTTAGAATGTCCAAATAAAAGGGTGATGATTTTTCATTGGGATTATGGAGAGCTGATCAATGGAGATTTCATGGTTGAAACTGAAGATGAAGATGAGGTACAAGTGGAACAGGAAGAGGATTTCGAACCAGTGAAAAGAGATTTGTTGGTTGGGCAACGGGTTCTGAATGCACAAATTGATGTTAGTGATGAGCAATGCGAGATCTTTTATACTCGATGTCATATTCGAGATAAGGTGTGTGGGATGATCATTGATAATGGAAGTTGCACTAATGTTGCGTCAACTAACTTGGTGGAGAAATTGGGTTTAACTACCATTCCACATCGCAGACCCTATAGTTTGCGATGGCTGAATGAGAATGGGGAGATTCGATTGACGAAGCAAGTGCTTATGCCTTTTTCCGTTAAAACCTATCATGAAGAGTTTTTGTGTGATGTTGCACCGATGTCAACTAGCCATTTGTTGTTGGGTCATCCATGGCAGTTTGATAAGGATGTGACCTAAATGGATGAAAGAACACTTATTATTTTATGCTGAATGGAAAAAAGGTGAACTTGTTATCATTGAGCTATCATCAAGTTATAGAGGATTAGTTACGAAGCCAACAGAAGGAGGTGCAATCACATAAGGGGTTGTTGTTAGCCAAAAAAGGAGATATCAAATAGACATTAGCTTTGACGGGGGCTGTTGTCATGATCTGGGCAAAGCAATTACTACAACTAGAAGGATTGGACTTACCAAGACAGATTAAGGAATTGCTTGAAGAATTTAAAGATGTGTTTCCAAATGAATTACCTAAAGGGTTACCGCCTATTCGTGGAATTAAGCATCAAATTGATTTGGTATCGGGAGCTTCACTTCCTAATAGACCAGCATACGGATGTAATCCAGAGGAAGCAAAAGAGATTCAAAGGCAAATTGGTGAGCTCTTAGAGAAGGGCTATGTGCGAGAATCACTTAGTCTATGTTCCGTACCTACTTTGCTTATACCGAAGAAAGATGGTACCATGAGGATATGTATGGACAGCCGTGCTATCAATAAAATAATAGTTAAGTATCGATTTCCTATACCCAGACTTGATAATTTGCTTTATGAGTTGTATGGTGCTGCATTGTTTTCTAAAGTCAATTTGATGAGTGATTTAAAACTAAATTAGAATGAAAGAGAGATGAATGGTAAACAACATTTAAAACTAAACAGGGGTTATATGAATGGATGGTAATGCCGTTTGGGTTATCTAATACACCTAGTACATTTATGAGGCTTTTGAATCATGTTTTGAGGAAATATATTGGGTTGTTTGTTGTAGTATATTTTGATGATATCCTAGTGTATAACAAGACCTTTGATGATCATGTGAAGCATCTTAGAGTTGTGTTTGAAACTTTGCGAGATTCTAAGTTGTATGGGAAACTCACAAAGTGTTACTTTTGTAAAGAAAGTGTTTGTGTTTCTTAGATATATTATCTCTAGCAGGGGAGTTAAGGTTGATGAGGAGAAAATTAAGGCACTTCGGGACTAGCCAAAACTGCTAGCATTGCTGATGTTAGGAGTTTTCATGGTTTAGCTTCTTTCTACAGGCGATTTGTGAAAGACTTCAGCTCTATTGTTACAGGCGATTTGTGAAAGATTTCAGCTCTATTGTTGCTCCTATGACATATGACAACTAAAAAGGGAACGAGTTTAGATGGAGTGCAGATGCGCAGAAAGCTTTTGAGCCAATTAAGGAAAAGTTATGTGCTGCTCTAGTTTTAGCACTTCCAGACTTTGCTAAAACATTCGAAATAGAGTGTGATGCTTCTGGAGTTGGAATTGGGGCTGTTTTGATACGAGAAAGGAGGTCGATTGCATTTTTTAGTGAAAAGTTAAATAGACCACGTTTGAACTACTCTATTTACGATGAGTTCTATGCTTTAATTCAGACTCTCGAGGTATGGGAGCACTACTTGTTGCCTAAAGAATTTGTTATACATACTGATCATGAATCCTTAAAGTATCTTAAGAAGCAAAGCAAGTTAATATGGTTACTGATGCTCTTTCTAGGAGGTATGCACTAATCTCTATGTTGAATGCAAGGCTGATGAGTTTTAAACAAGCAAAGGATCAGTAAGCTAATGATTCCTACTTTGCTAATATGGTTACCGAATGTTCAAAGGGAGCTTGTGATGGGTTCTTTATGCATGAAGGTTGCTTGTTCAAAATGGGCAGAATGTTCTTTCAGGTTCATTACGGGAGTTGCTTATGCGAGAGGCTTATGGTGGTGGTCTTAGTGGTCATTTTAGGGAGAAGAAGACTTATGAGTTGTTGAAAGAACATTTTTTTTGGCCTAGCATGTTACGGGATATGCACAAAGTGATTGAGAAATGTGCTGCTATTTGCAAGAAAGCTAAGGGTATAGAGAATGCATATGGGTTGTATATGCCATTGCCTATTCTAGAGCAACCGTGCGCATGGACTTTGTATTGGGGTTCCCAAGAACACAGCGTGGAAAAGATTTAATAATGGTTGTGGTTGATCGATTCTCCAAAATATCCCATTTCATTCCTTGCAACAAAGCTGATGATGCCGTATATGTAGCTGATTTGTTCTTTCAAGAGATTGTTCATTTGCATGGAGTTCCTAAAAGCATTGTCTCTGATCGTGATACAAAGTTCTTAAGCCACTTTTGGAATACTCTTTGGAGGAAGCTCGGAACGAAGTTACTTTTCAGTACGGCATGTCATCCATAAATAGATGGACAGACTGAGGTAGTAAACCGAACTTTATCTTCTTTGTTATGAGCTGTTTGTTATACATAAGAATTCGAAGAGTTGGGATACTTGTTTGCCTATTGTGGAGTTTGCATATAATCGTAGTGTGCCGCCAATTTTCACCATTTAAGGTTGTGTATGGCTTTAATCCTTGTGTTCCTATTAATCTTGTTCATATTCCAATTGATGAGAGGACATCTATGGATGGAATTAGAAAGGAAGAATTGATGAAGAAACTACATGAGTAGGTTAGTTTTAAACAACAAAGTATGCTAAATAATCTAACAAAGGGCAAAAAATGGTTAGTTTTAAACCTGGTGATCTTGTTTGGATTCATCTTAATAAGGATAGATTTCCAAGCAAACGTAAGTCCAAGTTGATGCCAAGAGCTAATTGATACGATCCAAGCAAGGTCAAATTTGAATTTTGATGTAAAATGTGCAACTATCCAATTTTATGGCAATAGTCATAATTCTCAATCCGACCGTTGGATCGAGCGGAAATTTTACGTGGAGTCTCTTGACATATTGTATTACCTTGGGTTAAACTTTCAGGTCAATCGGAGTTCGGGAAGGTATCTCAATACAGTTCACCAGAGGCTGTACGGATTTTGTTATTTACTTCCTTTTGACTTGTGGACTTCCTATTTGGCTAGGATTCTGTTCCTAAAGGGATGTGGCAGCTTATTTTGGAAATATACTAATTCTACAAGATGTTTAATGGGCTGCAACATAGTTTCCAAGTGGCAAGGATTCATAATTATTTCAGAATTCTTTTCTTACAAGGATTCCTTATTCATCCGAGCTACAAAAGGAAAGAAGACTTTAGAATACATTCTACCTTCAGATCAGATTTCCTAGTCTATTTGGGACTTCTTAATGGTGACAAATCTGATTCTAGCATATTTAGGATAGTAATTTTGGATTTTTATATTTTTTATTATTTTCTTCATAGTCTTTGGGTTATTAGTACTTATTTGGGTCAATTGTAAGTGGGCTACATATAAGTCCACCTAAGGGGGGTTCATTAGGGTTTCTTTTAAGTCTAGAATCACTATAAATAGAGGCATAACCAAACATGTAGAGGGAGACTATTCAAATTAATAAAACTTCTTGTTTGCCGCACTTTGTGTGTTTGTGTTGGTGAGATAATCTCCCTTCCATGGTTCTCTAATGAACTGAAAAACGACTTATCGAAGAACAACTGTCTTCGTGGCGTCATCCTTATACTTCTCGTTCGCGAATCAATATTCGTTGGGTGGGGGGTTTCCGTTTCCAATAGTGTTGGTGCCTAGGTATAAGTTATCTTTGTGTCACACTCCGATCAAACCTGATTTACTTGACTTTCCAGGAATTGGTGTCTTTGCGTGTGGGTTGCGTGACCACATATCATGAGGTTCGCATCACTAATGGTCCATTTTGAATTATAAAGAAGGTGAATGAATTAGTGTATAAGGCAGATCTTCCTTGCAATCACAACGTATCTGCTACTTTTAAAGTGAAAGACTTGACTCTATACTTGGATGATGACAAGAATCGATCAACCACAACCATTATTGAATCCTTTCCACGCTGTGTTCTCGGTAACCCCAGTACAAAGTCCATGCTAACATCCATCCACGGTTGCTCTGGAATAGGCAACGGCATATACAGCCCATATGCATTCTCTTTACCCTTAGCTTTCTTGCAAATAGCACATCTCTCAATCACCTTGTGCACATCCCGTAACATGCTAGGCCAAAAGAAATGTTCTTTCAGCAACTCATAAGTCTTCTTCTCCCCAAAATGACCACTAAGACCACCACCATGAGCCTCTCGCACAAGCAACTCCCGTAATGAACCTGAAGGAATACACATTCTGCCCATTTTGAACAAGTAACCTTCATGCATAAAGAACCCATCACAAGCTCCCTTTGCACATTCGGTAACCACATTAGCAAAGTAGGAATCATTAGCGTATTGATCCTTCACTTGTTCAAAACCCATCAGCCTTGCATTCAACATAGAGATCAGTGCATACCTCCTAGAAAGAGCATCAGCAACCACATTAACTTGCCCTTTCTTGTACTTTATGACATAAGGAAATGACTCCATAAACTCCACCCATTTAGCATGTCTTCGATTCAGCTTGCTTTGCCCCTTAAGATACTTCAAGGATTCATGATCAGTATGAATAACGAATTCTTTTGGCAACAAGTAGTGCTGCCATACCTCCAGAGCTCGAATCAAAGCATAGAACTCCTTGTCATAAATAGAGTAGTTCAAACGTGCTCCATTTAACTTTTCACTGAAGAATGCAATCGGCCTCTTTTCTTGCATCAAAACAGCCCCAATTCCAACTCCGGAAGCATCACACTCTATTTCAAATGTTTTAGCAAAGTCTGGAAGTGCTAAAACTGGAGCAGTACACAACTTTTCTTTAATTAGCTCAAAAGCTTTCTGAGCATCTGCACTCCATCTAAACTCGTTTCCTTTTTTCAAGCATTCTGTCATAGGAGCAACAATAGAGCTGAAATCTTTCACAAATCGCCTGTAGAAAGAAGCTAAACCATGAAAACTCCTCACATCAGCGATACTAGCAGGTTTTGGCCAGTCCCGAATTGCCTCAATTTTCTCCTCATCAACCTTAACTCCCTTGCTAGAGATAATATATCCAAGAAACACGACACTTTCTTTACAGAAGTAACACTTTGTGAGTTTCCCATACAACTTAGAATCTCGCAAAGTTTCAAACACAACTCTAAGATGCTTCACATGATCATCAAAGGTCTTGCTATACACTAGGATATCGTCAAAATATACTACAACAAACAGCCCAATATACTTCCTCAAAACATGATTCATAAGCCTCATAAATGTACTAGGCGCATTAGATAACCCAAACGGCATTACCATCCATTCATATAACCCCTGTTTAGTTTTAAATGCTGTTTTCCATTCATCTCCCTCTTTCATTCTAATTTGGTGATAACCACTCATCAAATCGACTTTAGAAAACAATGCAGCACCATGCAACTCATCAAGCAAATCATCAAGTCTGGGTATAGGAAATCGATACTTAACTGTTATTTTGTTGATAGCACGGCTGTCCATACACATCCTCATGGTACCATCTTTCTTTGGTACAAGCAAAGTAGGTACGGAACATGGACTAAGTGATTCTCGAACATAGCCCTTCTCTACAAGCTCACCAACCTGCCTTTGAATCTCTTTTGCTTCCGCTGGATTACATCTGTATGCTGGTCTATTAGGAAGTGAAGCTCCCGGCACCAAATCAATTTGATGCTCAATTCCACGAATAGGCGGTAACCCTTTAGGTAATTCATCTGGAAACACATCTTTAAATTCTTCTAGCAATTCCTTAATCTGTGTTGGTAAGTCCAGTCCTTCTACTTGTAGCAATTGCTTTGCCCAGATCATGAAAACAACCCCCGTCGAAGCTAATGCCTGTTTGATATCGCCTTTTTTGGCTAACAACAGCCCCTTACGTGATTGCACCTCCTTTTGTTGGCTTCGTAACTGATCCTCTCTAACCTGTTGAGAACTCAATGGTAACAAGTTCACCTTCTTTCCATTCAGCATGAAAGAATAAGTGTTCTTTCGTCCATTGTAGGTCACATCCTTATCAAACTGCCATGGACGACCCAGTAACAAATGGCTAGCTGACATCGGCGCAACGTCACACAAAACCTCGTCATGATAGGTTTTAATGGAAAAGGGCACAAGAACTTGCTTTGTCACCCGAATCTCCCCATTCTCATTCAGCCATCGCAAACTATACGGTCTGGGATGTGGAATGGTAGTTAAGCCCAATTTCTCCACCAAGGTAGTTGACGCAACATTAGTGCAACTTCCATTATCAATGATCATCCCACACACCTTATCTCGAATCTGACATCGAGTATGAAAGATGTTCTCACGTTGCTCAGCACTAACATCAACTTGTGCATTTAGAACCCGTTGCACAACCAACAAATCTCCCTTCACTGGTTCGAAATCCTCTTCCTGTTCCATTTGTGCCTCATCTTCATCTTCAGTTTCAGCCTCATCTCCACTGATCAGCTCTCCATGATCCCCATGCAATATCATTACCCTTTTATTTGGACATTCTGAAGCAATGTGCCCATGTCCTAAGCACTTGAAGCACTTGATGTCTCGTGACCTCCTTGGATGTGGAGGTTCTGTCACCTTCTCCTTTCCCTTTAAAGAATCAGAACTGGTATTCCCCTTGCTGACCTCCACCTTCTCATCTCGTTTAGGTGTGCTCCATGTTCGAGTAGGCGTAGATCTGTCCCTTGTCGTACTTGACGTAGTTACACTAGTTCGGACACCTCCTCGTTTCTGCTGCCTCTCTACACGACTTGCAAGCTTTATAACATCCTCAAGGAAGATGTACGGTTGCAATTCAACCACATTAGCTATATCCTTCCTCAACCCTCCAAGAAATCTAGCTATTGTTTGTTCTTGGGGTTCCATCAATTCACATCGAATCTGTAGCAACTCAAACTCTTTCACATACTCTTCCACGCTTAAAGATCCTTGTCGCAAAGTCTGAAGTCTGATGTATAGCTCTTGTTTATAGTAATCAGGAACAAATCTCTTCTTCATCACTCTTTTCATAGTTGCCCACGTTCTAATCTCCTCTTCTCCATCCCTTCTCCTCTGAATCTTTAAGTTTTCCCACCATAAAAGAGCATAATCTGTAAACTCAAGTGCTGCCACCTTGCACTTCCTTTCTTCAGAATATTCATACCATTCGAACACCTTTTCAACCTTCTGAATCCATTCCAAGTATTCCTCAGGTGAACTACTTCCTCGAAACGGTGGAATCTTAAGTTTGAGACCACTAGGAGGATTATTATTCTGTCTTCTTGGTCTGCCCCTGTCGTCGGCCTCATCATCCCCATTTGGATCTCCATCAGCTTCTACAAAATCATTTCGTGGCACCCTAAGTGCTTGCCTCTGCTGGGGTTGCAAATTATTTCTTTGCATCATTTGCATAAGGGTATGCAACTGTTCACGAATTCCAGTCATTTCATCCCGAATCTCAGCATGAGATCGTTGTAAGCCCATAACCTGTGCCTGTTCTAAACTTAACCCTCTTGGCAAATCTTCTTTATCTCCAGCCATAACTAAGTTTATCAATTGCAATTCCAGCAAGCCTTTCTTCTGTTTCTAGCTCTTGCCTTAGATCGCAACTGATGCTCTGATACCAGATGTTGTGCCGTGAATGATTCAAAAATCGGCAACAATGAATCTGACGAAAATGGATGAAGGATGGGTCTGGTTGTATTGTCTTTCTTCTGGTGTTTAGGCTAGATTATAGTATTTTTAAGGTAAATAAAATGGAGGATAAACTAGAGTGATACTTTGATAAGTCGATCTGGACGCCACAAAGATCAATCTAGGATTTTGACGCCACACTCTTTGTGATTGAAGAGTGATAAGTCAGGTAGGGTTCTTCACAAATCAATTTGGAAGAATAACTCTTAATTCTCGGAATTAAGTTCAAATATTGGCCAAAAGTTGTTTATTACATATTCTGATGCCATATTTATAATGGAACATCCCTCCACACTTAGGAAAATTCAACATGACAGAAATCAAGCCCAAAACTTGGACTTTGACAAAGTAACCAGACAAATTACACTAGCACACATTTTCTGACTTTAATTGAAACATAAACAGACCGAATTTAAAATGGCTATAACTTCTTGCACAAAAGTCCAATGCAATCATGGTTGGACAATCTGGAAAGATCACGTTCTGAACTTGAAATCCACCTAGATTAGTCTTGTTTTCACATGCAATGGATGACTTCAAATTCGGGTTCAAATTTATCTACTGTTCTGACGTAAACAGCATCAATTTCTTAACTTATTTGCATTATCAACCCAAATTCAAGTAGTCCAGCATCAAAAGAACCATTAAGGGCTCTTCCCATCTTTAAGCTCCAATTGTAGGCAAATAAGCACCCTTGAACCAATTTGAAACTGATTGCCAAATTTTAACTCCGACGCAGCTTCAATCATTCCAATCTGACTCGTCAAGGTCCTTTGTAGTTGTTTCGCTCTCGCTCTTGTCATTGGACCATCTGAATCCTCTTGCATATTTGATTTACCTTTACGAGATGGATTATCATTCCCATGATGCACATCAATTCTTAAATTCATCAATCAATCCTTTCATTTATGTGATAGGCCTGCATTAAAAATAGACATTTACCACAGATTATAGGTATCTTATATTATTAGATACTAATTTATAAAACATGTTTTAGTTAAGGAGTTATTGATACTTCAAGTGCAAAATGATGATATAAAACCTTGATAAAAATGCACTTTTAAGTACTAATCAATAATGCAAATAAGTTAAGGAATTGATGTTGTTTACAATCAGAACAGTAGATGAATTTGAACCCGAATTTGAAGTTATTCATTGCATGTGAAAACAAGACTAATCTAGGTGGATTTCAAGTTCAGAACTTGATCTTTCTAGATTGTCCAACCATGATTGCATTGGACTTTTGGCCAAAATTTGAAACTTAATTCAGAGAATTAAGAGTTGTTCTTTCAAATTAATTTGTGAAGAACCCTACCTGACTTATCACTTTTCAATTACAAAAAGTGTGGCATCGAAATCCTAGATTAATCTTTGTGACACCCAGATCGACTTATCAAAGTATCACTATAGTCTATCCTCCATCTTATTTACCTTAAAATCAGTATAATTCAGCCTAAACACCACAAGAAAGATAACTAACCAGACCTATCCTTTATCCATTTTCGTCAGATTCATTGTTGCCTATTTTCAAATCATTCACAGCACATCAATAACGAAGGTTATGGCCCTAAGCCTTACTTTTTTTTTTCTTTTTTCTTTTTTATAAAGACCATACTTGGATAATCCTACGTGAGAAGGTTCCTTATGGTAAAGTGATCTACTATTTACAAGGGTAAAAAAATGGTGTCTATATTTTTCCATCTTGTTTTGGGCAGTGTCTTTTAGGAATTGGAGTTTTCATTGCACACGAGGTGTAAATGGTGTAACAAAAGGAGCTAATAATTATATAACAACTGATATATTTTGTGGATAAATAAGAAGAATCCTAGGCTATTATTGGATAGCTAGCATAGCCTCTATAAGTGCTCTTATTTGCTGAGTGGATAAAGAGAGCCTTAAGTTGTTACAAAGTAGCTGGCATAGTCTTTGTGAGTACTCTCATATGTGGAGCTACCTATTAGAGATTTATTAAAGCTAGCTAGGATGGTGGTAGGCCTATAACTTTTTCTATCAGTGTTTTAGCTTTTTGCACCATGAAAACTGTAAGATCATGTATAAGAAAGATTATGACAAGAAACAAACTAGGCTTTTGTTCAAATTTTTTTCCCTATAGATAATGCCACTAATATAGCTAAGAAAACTTCATTAGACCTAGGCTTTTTTCGTGCATGATAATAGGCTACGCAATGAGCGTTGCCTGCAAAATAACCCTCCCATACTTAAGTCAATTTAGGGGTTTTTTTAGAAAAAAATCTAATATAAAAGAAGTATAAATACAAAGATAATTGAAGTACATTTAGTTGTTCTTAAGATGATAATAAAAATCCCTTTCTCTTTTGCTAAACCTAAGAAATACATAGCTCACCTTGGAAAAATCTACGTCGTTTCACTATAAAGTGGTAGCTTTATTTCATAACTCATTCATATTAGGGCAGCTTGTCTAGGTTAGCTTATACAACTCAATATAAAAAAATCAGCATAAATAAGAAAAGAGAGAGAGAGAAAAAGTATAAAGAAAAGGGGATGAACTTATTAGACTCTACATGATAAGTTATGCCAAAAAAACAAACTCTATCTTTTTTTGTATTATTAATATAAGATGAGAGTTGAGGAGTCTTGCGAAATATAAATACTTTTTATTATTTTTGGCACAAATATGCTTCGCATACTCTACAATTGAATCAATCACTTCTTTTGTTTTCTTTTTAAGTTTAACATTATGTGTTGACTTATAATTTATAAATTTAAGAAAAAATATATAATATATAAAAATTATATCAATAAATAATAAATGAAAATGAAAATTATATTTATTATGTAATAATATAATTACTATATGTAAAATAAATAAAGCATTTACACTAATTTTTTTCCAAATAAATGACACATGCTTTGGATCAAATAAATAAATAAATAAATAAATCATTTCTTATGTCTATGAACATAACACTTGGATACTCTGAATTAAAAAACTTAGTTATACATCAGGGATTAATTACTTTGAGAACAAGACAAATAATGGTATTTTAGGGCCTTTGCTTCTTAATGTACAACAAACGAAGTCAACAAGTTAAAGACATTTTCTTTACGTCTACATTATATATTTAAAGAAAAATATAAAAATATATCTTAAATATATAAATGAAATAATTAAATAATTTTTTTTTCATACCAAGTCAATCTTTTAGATAATACTAGCTTTTGGTTAGATAAAATTAGCCGTAAACTATAAAAACCTATTTTTGTTTAAAAGCCTCTTTTGCTTTAAATAATGTTTGATCTTGTACAAGGTTTCCTTCCATAATTAATTATATTATTATCATTAAATTTTTTAGTTATATTTTTATTTGGAGAAGAAAATGCTCATTTAGTAGATCTTTTAACCTTATTTCTTGATGATTATAGACATTATATCTACTAATCATCTCAATACTTAACTTATACATCTCTCTCATCAAAACTTCCATCATTACCTCTACTTATCTTGTCTTTTTTATAAGATCATTCTTCACCTTTGATCATGTCACATCTTTTGATGATATTAGAAATATCTATAATAAAGGTTAGTAGCAAATAATAATTTACTCATACACTTCCTTAAGTGATTGCACTCAATTTAATGTCACTTCACTCGTGTTTCATACAATAATAATGGGGTTTTTCACTCTAATAATCTCACTATGTCTTTTACCTCACTATTCACCTAATTGGATTCTTAAAGGTAACCAAACAACTTTTCAAATAATTGATCAAAACAATGTAATGATTTTGTAATAATGAAAAAACATACAAAACTAATCAAAATAAAATTTAAGGACACATTTATGAATAATAATGAAAATTTATGTGAAATATAATGATAAAAAAAGACATAAAATAAAAAAAACCTAATTGATTCAAGAAATCAAGATTCAATTTCAAGAAAATAATTAAAATAAAGTAAAAAATGATCTATACTAACCAAGTTTTCAATAAAACAAGATAAGAAAATCCAAGAAAAATAAGAATTCAATTCGACAATATCAAGATTTAGTATGTACCTATTCAACAAAATCAAGAAAATTTCAATCAACCCTAAAACTAATGTGCTTTTATTCAATTATCTCCTCACATGTCAATCAATCAACTTTTGTAATTTTTCCTTCTTTTTTTTTTACTTATACAATTCAGCAAGAATATGATTTATCTTCTTTTCTTCTTTATTTTAGGTCAAAATCAATAAAAATAAAAGATAAAAATCAAGAACACAATTCTTTTTTGATGTGTTTGGCAAAATCAAGAATTTAAGTACAATTTTTTTAATACATGGTTTGATGCAAACTTTAAAATAATAAGTTAAAAGTAAGCTTACTCTTAACTTATTATTTTAAAGTTTGCATCAAACCATATCTGAAATTAGGAAGAAAGAATATTGATAAACCTAATAAATAATAATAATTCAATAATCTAAATTTAAATAAAGTCCTTGATATCTTTAAAAGATCTAATAATAACTAAAAAATAAATAAAACAATATCTCAACTAATTTAAATAAAATTAAAATCATTTTTATAATTTATTGGTAAAATCAAAACATCACTTTAAATGCACGATTCTCTCTCTTTTTAATGAATGAAAAGGAGCATCATATATAACTGGAAACTATCGATGTGTATTTTCCAATACAACTATAACTATAATTGCATTAAAGTTCCTTTTTTAGATCTAGTTAAGATCAAAATATAGGAGAGAGAAGTTAAAATTGACAAATTAATTTTTTTATTTCAATATTTTTGATGTGCCTTGAATGATTTGAAAATCGGCAACAATGAATCTGACAAAAATGGATGAAGGATGGGTTTGGTGGTGTTGTCTTTCTTTTGGTGTCTAGGCTGAATTATAGTAATTTTAAGGTAAATAAAATGGAGGATAGACTAGAGTGATACTTTGATAAGTCAATCTGGACGCCACAAAGATCAATCTAGGATTTTGACGCCACACTCTATGATTGAAGAGTGATAAGTCAGGTAGGGTTCTTCACAAATCAATTTGAAAAAACAACTCTTAATTCTCTAAATTATGTTCAAATCTCGGCCAAAAGTTATTTATTACATATTCTGATGCTATATTTATAATTGGAACATCCCTCCATAGTTAGAAAAATTCAACATGACAGAAATCAAGCCCAAAAATTAGACTTCGACAAAGTAACCAGACAAATTAAACTAGCACACATTTTCTGACTTTAATTGAAACATAAACAAACCGAATTTAAAATGGCTATAACTTCTTGCACAAAAGTTCAATGCAATTATGGTTGGACAATCTGGAAAAATCACGTTCTGAACTTGAAATCCACCTAGATTAGTCTTATTTTCACATGCAATGGATGACTTCAAATTCGGGTTCAAATTCATCTACTATTCTGACATAAACAACATCAATTCCTTAACTTATTTGCATTATCAACCCAAATTCAAGGAGCTTAGCATCAAAAGAACCATTAAGGGTGACACGACTAAAAGATTGATGTCTTCTCCCAAGTGCAGGAGTGTCGAAGTAATAAATAACCCGGCAAGACCGGGGTCAAACCATAGAGAGGTTAATTGTACAAATTATGACAATAGTAACAACAACAACAACAATAATAATAGTAATAACAATAATAATAATAATAGTAGTATTAGTAGTAGTAGTTGTAGTAGTAGTAATAATAATAATAATAATAATAAAGAAGAAGAAGAAGAAGATGATGATGAGAAGTTTGAGATTGAATATTAACGTAAAGATTTAACAACGATAACAATAAATGTCAAGGTTAGAGGATCCACTAATGGGATGTCAAACAAGTATAGTAGAAACTCTTATTATTCAATTGGAAACCACACACAAAGGAGGTTCCAATCAGATTATAGATTGTTAACATGATTCCATTAGTCATCTTATTCAATTAATGCTACTACTTGTAAATCTCGTCACGCATTCATGATTATAACTTATGATAACAACAAATCAAGTTCCTTTCATAGCTCAGGTGTCGGTTATACCATACATTATGGGCTATGAAAGTGCCAAGCATTTGTTGTACAAAGTGTTATACAACAAAATCAAGATTAGTTATTTAACAAGCAAATTATTAAAGAGTGAACAAGATAACAAATACAAAACATGTTAGTATCAAACATTAAAGTCCATATTGAGTTTACATTATACTTATTCTTACACCATTAGTGTAACCTTTTCACCTTGACATAATAAACTTAGCTAGACATAATAAAAGAAAGAAAAACAAATAAACAAAATAAGAGTTAACTAAGTAAAGGAAAGGAAATGAAAGGCATAAACTTGATATTAATGAAAGCAAAGCATAAACATTACCAAAAAATACAAAGAGAGAAAGGAAGAGCATAATCTTGATTTGGACACCAAGATGCCTAAATGCATGGCAAATGCCTCCTTTTATAGGCCAAAATTGGGAACTATTGATTTGATGACTAATTGATAAGTGGGTGGCCAACTTTTGACTTGGTGACAATCCTTATCTTCTCTTGTCTGCCTAAAAAGTCATTGATAACGTCAAAATTGAGCCAATTGCAAACATGAAAGTAGTAGGAAATTGTCTCAGCTTTCTTGTGTAAACAATTCAGCTCATTTGGACTTCTAGAACTCTAGATATGGTCAAAATACCGAACAGTGCTCGGGTTGGAAGACAGATTCGGGCTTCTTTGTTGTTGCTACAATTTGGACTTGATAATGGCCTTTTTAGATCTTGGGCTCCATATGAAAGTTGTAGGACTATATCTTACCTTTCCATCCATATAAATGGGATCTAAATTTGAGATCTGTAGCTCCAGATATGACCCAATTACCGAACAGTGTTCCAGTTTGGATTGCACCGACATCTCTTCTCTAAGTTTGACCATCTCTTTATCCTTGCAATTTAAGTTCTTCAAGTCATCAATCAATCCTTTCATTTATGTGATAGGCCTGCATTTAAAATGAACATTTACCATAAATTAAAGGTATCTTATATTATTAGATATATTATTATAAAACATATTTTAGTTAAGGAGTTATTGATACTTCAAGTGCAAAATGATGATATAAAACCATGATAAAAATGCACTTTTAAGTACTAATCACACCCCCCAACCAGCTTATTACTAGTCCCTAGTAATCAAAGCGTTAAAATAGAAAACAAATTTGCAAATTTCACAAAGCAAGGTATTCATCATTTAACTTCCATTAATCCATCCAGATAAACAAACTCTCATTAAATTTATATATCTGCTCAATACCTCTTAACAAGATATTAATAAACCTTTCTTTTGTGCTCAATGTATCAACACATAATTATGGGGCTTTTCTTGGAAGAAAACAAAATTTTTGTTCTAATGTTTAAGGTTAACTTCCTTGAGTTGGGATTACTATTTTTGTCTTCTTTTTTTATTAACTCTATATACATATACTTTAAAAACATCATGCATCTTTAACCCATGTAACGAGCTTTCAGCTAATGACTCCCAGACCAGTTGGTCTTCGGGCATTAGGTGTTAAGACACCCCTACGAGCTTAGTAACTCGGGTCGCAGATACTGATATGTAGATAGTGCAATGTTTGATTTCCTTAAACTTTTCTCCTCAACCCATGTAACAAGCGTTGGGCCAATAGCTCCCAAGTCAGTTGACTTTAGGGTATTAGGTGTTAAAACACCCCTTCGGGCTTAATTGCTTAGGTTAGGGAGGCTACGAAACCAAACTTATCTACATTTTTATTATCATCATTTTTTTCTTTTTCTTTTTTTTTCATGTTTTTTTTCTTAATTATATACAATCCCTTTCCCTTAGTTGTTACCTTTAACAAAAGAACATAAATAATGTAATAATCCAATATGCAACCCACAATAATATGTTAAAGTGTGTGTGTGTAAATTAAGGTTTAAGAATATATGTTAAATAAGTATGTGAGCAGAATTAAGTGATAACAATGTGAGAGTTTGTAAATCTGAATATTTCAGGAAGTATTATAATAGACCTTGTTAAGAATGGTTACTAAGATGAATTACACGATGCACATCTCCACTAGGATGCGTCTCAAGAGTCAATAGAAGATTATTTAAAGACTCCTTACTCAGGCCATCCTTAATGAATTGTATTTTATCTTCACGGTTTATAGATACCATTCCTAAAGAACGACATTGTGTATTACAAGTCCATCTAGCACATCGATGACAAACTTCTAGTTGTTTTGCACGACGTTTCTTTGCAAAAGTGCTTTTACCTGTTCCAAGCATGTGTGAAATGAAAAAGTTAGAGGACTCACCTGATAATCGAACCTTTGCTTCAATCAACCAGCAAATATCTTCAGGAATTCCATGATTCATTAACAATCTCAATCTTGCACATCTAGCACGGTAAATTTTTGTAATCGCATTCTGAGGGAGAGCGGGAAAATACTTTTTCAATTTTTCAAGATTAGTGTCCATTTTCAAATGAGAATTAGAAGAGAGATTCAAAGAATTGCACAAATATATACACCGATATCAGTTATTGTGGGAAACTGAAAGAATCGACTTAAGTCACGGAGTACCGTTGTCCGCCATTTGACCGGGGTGAGAGAAACTTGCAAAAATCACTCAAAAAGAAACAAAAATAAAATAAAATAAAATCAATCTTTAAATACAGGATCACCCAATTCAATAGAGTTATGTTCAACTGAAAAATTGTCAAAGTAAACTTTCAGACGATGTCCATTTACCTTAAAAACATTGTCATTCTTTGGATTCTCGATGTCATAGGCCCCATATGGATACACATGTTTCACAATAAAAGGACCGCTCCATCTTGATCTTAATTTTCCAGGAAATAAATGCAGTCGAGAATTATAAAGCAAGACTTTTTGACCAACATTGAAGGTTTTTCTCTGTATTTTCTTGTCATGAAACTCTTTAATTCTTGCTTTATGAATTCTTGAATTTTCATATGCATCATTTCTTATTTCCTTAAGCTCATTTATTTGTAATTTTCGCAGTTGACTAGCATCATCTAGATTTGAATTGAAAGCTTTAATAGCCCAATAAGCTTTATGTTCAAGTTCCACAGGCAAGTGACAAGGTTTTCCATAGACTAGTCTATAAGGTGACATACCTAATGATGTTTTATAAGCAGTTCGATAAGCCCAAAGTGCATCATTAAGTCTTAAAGACCAGTCTTTCCTATTAGGGTTCACTGTTTTCTCCAAAATATGTTTGATCTCCCTATTAGCAAGCTCTACTTGTCCACTTGTTTGAGGGTGATAAGGGGTGGCAACTTTGTGTGTGATTCCATATTTCTTCATTAAAGACTCAAATGGCTTGTTGCAGAAATGTGTTCCACCATCACTTATTATGGCTCGAGGGACTCCAAATCGACTCAAAATATTTTCTTTCAAAAACTTTATCACTGTTTTGTGATCATTGTTTCGACTTGGAATTGCCTCTATGCATTTTGAAACATAATCTACTGCGACTAATATGTATAAGAAACCAAATGATGGAGGGAATGGACCCATGAAATCTATACCCCAACAATCAAAGATCTCAATGACAATAATAGGATTTAGAGGCATCATGTGACGTTTTAAAATAGATCCCAACTTTTGACAATTTTCACAAGACTTGCAGAATGCATGTGAGTCTTTGAACATGGTGGGCCAATAAAATCCACTTTGTAAGATTTTTGCTGTTGTCTTTCTTGATGAGAAATGGCCCCCACATGCCTTAAAATGACAAAATTTAATGACACTACTTACCTCATTGTCCGGAATGCATCTTTGAAATATTTGATCAGGACAATATTTGAATAAATAAGGATCATCCCAATAAAAGTTCTTCACTTCATTCAAGAAATTTCTTTTATCTTGGGTACTCCAATGAGCTGGCAATTGTCCTGAAACAGGAAAATTGACAATATTAGCAAACCAAGGCATTGTAGAGACAGAAAGTAAAGATTCATCAGGAAAGTAGTCATCGATTGGTGTGATGTCAGTTTTTGAATCTGTTGTCAATCTTGACAAGTGATCTGCGACAACATTTTCGCTGCCTTTCTTATCTTTGATTGTGATATCAAATTCTTGAAGTAATAAAATCCACCGCACCAATCTAGCCTTAGAATCTTTCTTAGAAAGAAGATATTTCAATGCTGCATGATCACTAAAAACAACAATAGGTGAGCCAACAAGATAAGATCTGAATTTTTCACATGCAAATACTACTACAAGTAATTCTTTTTCAGTGGTGGTATAATTCATTTGAGCACTATTTAAAGTTTTACTTGCATAGTAAATTACATAACGTTTCTTATCTTTTCTTTGTCCCAAAACAGCACCTACGACATAATCACTAACATCACACATTATTTCAAAAGGTAATGACCAATCGGGAGGTTGAATGATAGGAGCACAAGTAAGCAAGTTTTAAGTTTAACAAAGGCTTCTTCACAATGTTCAGTCTATTCAAAAATAGTATCCTTTGTTAGAAGGTTACTTAAAGGCTTAGATATTAGACTAAAATCTTTGATGAACCTTCTATAAAAACCAGCATGTCCTAGGAATGATCTAACATTTTTAAGAGATTTTGGTATTGGCAAGTTTGCAATTAACTCGATTTTAGATTTGTCAACCTCAATTCCTTTTGATGAAACAATGTAACCAAGTACAATGCCGTTTGTTACCATAAAATGACATTTTTCCCAATTCAGCACAAGATTCTTCTCTTCACACCTGGTCAAAACCTTTTCTAAGTTAGTCAAACAATCATCAAATGAATCGCTAAAAATAGAAAAATCATCCATGAAAATCTCAAGAAAATGTTCAACCATATCACTAAATATACTAAGCATGCATCTTTTAAATGTGGCTGGTGCATTACATAATCCAAAAGGCATCCTTCGATATGCAAAAGTACCAAATGGACATGCGAAAGTAGTCTTTTCTTGATCTTCCAATGCAATTTCAATTTGGTTGTAACCCGAATAGCCATCTAGGAAACAATAAAATTCATGACCTCCAACTCTTTCTAGGATTTGATTCATGAAAGGTAAAGGAAAATGATCTTTTCTAGTCATTGAATTAAGTTTCCTATAGTCAATGCATATGCGCCAACCAGTAACAGTTCTAGTGGGAATTAACTCATTGTTCTCATTTGTTATCACAGTGACTCCAGACTTCTTAGGTACAACTTGGGTAGGACTTACCCATTTGCTGTCAGAAATAGGATAAATGATTTCATTATCTAGAAGCTTAATGACTTCATTTTTCACTACTTCTTTCATATTAGGATTTAGCCTTCGTTGCATTTCTCTAGAGGGTTTAGCATTTTCCTTTAAATAAATTATGTGTGTACAAATCAAAGGACTAATTCCTTTTATATCAGCTATGGTCCATCCTAATGCATTTTTGTGCATTTTCAGAGTTTGTAATAACTTACCTTCTTGATGTGCATTAAGTTTGGAAGAGATTATTACCAGAAAAGTTTCATTTTCTCCCAAAAATGAGTATTTGAGATTGGATGGCAAGGGCTTCAAATCAGGTTTTGGTGGTTGAACACTTGAAGGTATGGACTTAATTGATCGTGGTGGCAATTCCTCAATTTATGGCCTCCAATTACTTGTCTTTGATTCTTCCTGAAAATAAATCATTTCCAAATCATCAGATTCATCAATCTCAATTTCATTGGAAGTGGTTGGAAATTGATCATGAATTATTTTTTCAGTAAAGTCCACTTCCTGTAAATCATTATCATCTCTAGGTTGCTTGCAAATGTTGAAAATATTCATCTCCAATGTCATGTTTCCAAATGATAGCTTCATCAGTCCATTCCTACAATTAATCAATGCATTAGAAGTTGCAAGAAATGGACGTCCTAAAATAACAGGAAATGAATTACATACTTCAACAGGTTATGTGTCCAAGACAATAAAATCCACAAGATAAATGAATTTATCGACTTGTACTAACACATCTTCAATTATTCCTCTAGGCACTTTTATAGATCTATCGGCAAGTAAAAGAGTTATAGAAGTTAGTTTTAACTCACCTAGATTGAGACTCTAAAAAACTGAATATGGAAGTAAATTCACACTAGCACCAAGATCAAGTAAGGCTCTTTCAATTTTATGCTCTTCAATAAAGCAGGAAATTGTAGGACAACCAGGGTCTTTATATTTCAAAGCATTGTTGTTTTGAAGAATGGCACTTACTTGTTCTGTTAGAAAGGCTTTTTTTTTCACATTCAGTTTCCTCTTTACAGTGCATAGATCTTTCAAAAATTTAGCATAGGAAGGAATCTATTTAATAGCATCCACCAAAGGTATATTGATTCTTACCTGTTTGAAAGTTTCAAAAATTTCAGAGTTGTGATTGACTTTCCTTTGTTTGGTCATGTCTTGAGGAAATGGAAGTGCTGGCAGAGAATCAGTCTTTTCTTTGCAATTTTCAAATTCAACCCCTTCTTTACCCTCAGAGATTGACTCGTCATCTTTCTCATAAGGTTCAAGAAAGGGTTTTTCAATAACCTTACCACTGCGCAGAGTAGTGACTAGTTTCCGGAACTACTTGCATTTGTATTATATTGCCCCTTGGGATTTTGTTGTGGTTGAGATAGAAACTTACCTTTCTCTTGGAAACTGAGAGCAGATGTTAATTTTGCAAGAGTATCTTTAAAATCTGTCATGTTTTGAGCAAGTTGAGTATTGATTGTCTCTTGCTTTTCAATGAATGCATGCAATGTTTCCTCAAGATTTCTTCTAGGAGGTGGAGCATAAGGAGGTGCATATCCATGAGAATTTTGGAAATTATGGTGTGCTTGAAACGGTGGTTGTGAAGTTTGTGCATTGTTGTTCTCACTCTTCCAACTAAAATTTGGGTGATTTCTCCAACCAGGGTTGTATGTTTGGGAGTATGGGTTGTGGTTGGCCCCTTAAAAACTGTTTAAAGCATGAGCTTGTTCATGGAGACATTCCTTAAAAGAAGGCAAGGTTGGACAATCGTTGGTTGAGTGTTCATTTGTTTCACAGATTTGACACACAATGTTTTCAACCGATTTTAATTGACCACTCTTTTTCAATTCTAGTGCCTCGACTTTTCTAGCTAAAGATGCAAACTTGGCTTGAAGGTCATGATCTTCCCTAAGGTTGTACATGCCTCCACTAGATGTGTGAGGTTGAGTTTTACTCGGTGCCTCATAAGTACCCGCAGTGTCCCAATTTTGAGCATTTTCAGCTAACAAGTCTAAGTACTCCATTGCTTCATCAGGGTCTTTATCTTCAAAAGTTCCATTGCACATCAATTCAACCATTTGCCTATCTTTAGGTGTTAACCCTTCATAGAAATGTGAAACCAATCTCCATGTTTCAAAACCATGATGAGGGCAAGTACTAAGTAAGTCTCGATACCTATCCCAACATTGGTAAAATGTTTCTCCTGGTTTTTGAGTGAAAGTAGTGATTTGTCTCTTGAAAGAGTTTGTTCTATGAGATGGGAAAAACTTCTTTAAAAATTGTTGTTGTATTTCATCTCAAGCACGAATGGATCCTGGTCTTAAATTTTATAGCCATGTTTTAGCTTTATCTTTTAATGAAAAAGGAAAAAGCTTTAATCTGATGGTGTTCATGCTACAATTTAAATTATTATATGTATTGCAGACCTCCTCAAATTCCCTTAAATGCAAGTATGGATTTTCCAATTCCAAGCCATGAAAAGAAGGTAAAAGTTGAATAATGCCTGGTTTAAAATTAAAATGAGATACATCGGGAGGAAAAACTATGCATGATGGTGCACTTGTTCTTGTGGGATTCATGTGGTCTCTAAGTGTTCTAGCACGGTTATTCTCATTATTTTCATTATGAAGTGATTGATTATCTTCTTCAGCCATATTTTCTGAAAATGATGAGGATACCCTACAAAGTCTACCACTTGATGTACGTGACCACACTCTCATGCACGTGTAGGAATAAAATAAAAAAAAG
>NW_011500735.1:35848-45848 GCF_000495115.2 Populus euphratica | reverse complement strand
CATTCCTAAAAAATTTTAGTGAATCCAAAATTGGGTTACAACAGTTGCCCCCTCTTTACAATGCTTACGGTGCAAAGACATTAAAAAAAATCATTTTCTTTTGACTTTGCATAGGAAGTATTGTAAAGAAAAATGCTGGAGATGTTGAAAAACACATATATTTTCAGTTGGTCTAATTCTTATGGGCGACCTACCCAAGTGAAAAACATGAAAATGTTTTCAATCTTGATTTTATGAGATACTTGAAAGTGATTTCAACAATGGTTTAGTGAAATACATGAAAGTGATTTCAACAATGGTTTGGTGAAATACATGAAAGTGATTTCATTGATGGTTTCCTGAAATACATGAAAGTGATTTCAGATTGTTTTACATGAAAGTAATTTCATCCTTGATTTTGTGAAATACATGGAAGTGATTTCAACGATGGTTTTCTGAAATACATGAAAGTGATTTCATATTGATTTTGTGAAATACATGAAAGTGATTTCAACAATGGTTTTCTGAAATACATGAAAGTGATTTCATCATTGATTTCCTGAAATACATGAAAGTGATTTCAGATTGATTTTGTGAAATACATGGAAGTGATTTCATCAATGGTTTTGTGAAATACATGAAAGTGATTTCAACAATGGTTTTTTGAAATACATGAAAGTGATTTCAATATTGATTTTGTGAAATACATGAAAGTGATTTCAACAATGGTTTTCTGAAATACATGAAAGTGATTTCAGATTGATTTTGTAAAATACATAGGATTGATTTTATGAAATACATGAAATTGATTTCAATAATGGTTTTCTGAAATACATGAAAGTGATTTCAGATTGTTTTACATGAAAGTAATTTCATCCTTGATTTTGTGAAATACATGGAAGTGATTTCAACAATGGTTTTCTGAAATATATGAAAGTGATTTCAGATTGATTTTATGAAATACATGAAAGTGATTTCAACAATGGTTTTCTGAAATACATGAAAGTGATTTCAGATTGATTTTATGAAATACATGAAAGTGATTTCATCATTGATTTCCTGAAATACATGAAAGTAATTTCACTATGATTTTCAAAGTTAATGAAAACTTCTAAAGGAAGTCATATTTGTATGACTCAGATCCGATTTGTAAAAAATCGATCTCAAAGATGATGAAAGCTTCTCACGAAAGTCTTATATCTACGGTTGAGATCTGATTTGTAAATCAATCTTAAAGATGATGAAAGCTTCTCACGAAAGTCTTATATCTACGGCTGAGATCTGATTTGCAATCGATTTCAGAGATAATGAAAGCTTCTCATGAAAGTCTTATATCTACGGCTGAGATCTGATTTGCAATCGATTTCAGAGATAATGAAAGCTTCTCATGAAAGTCTTATATCTACGGTTGAGATCTGATTTGTAAATCGATCTTAGAGATGATGAAAGCTTCTCACGAAAGTCTTATATCTACGGCTGAGATCTGATTTGCAATCGATTTTAGAGATAATGAAAGCTTCTCATGAAAGTCTTATATCTACGGCTGAGATCTGATTTGCAATCGATTTTAGAGATAATGAAAGCTTCTCATGAAAGTCTTATATCTACGGTTGAGATCTGATTTGTAAATCAATCTTAGAGATGATAAAAGCTTCTCATGAAAGTCTTATATCTACGGTTGAGATTTGATCATCTGTTCAGAGTAATAGTAAGAGTAGAATCCTTATAAATTATGCAGTTTTTGGTGACAAACATCATCAACTTCTTGTATTTCAAGCCTTTCAAAGTTCCCAACTCTTGAAGCTTTAATCATGTCTTCCTCTTCTTCCAATGTTAACCCAAATCTTGTTCCTGCAGTAGAGCCTATAGTTTGGCGTACTACTTTTGAAGTGAATGGTCGTCCAGTTACAATAGAAGATACTGTAATGGACAATGAAGATACTGCTGTAGCCGTGGCTAGAGACATGGTCCTTCCCCGTGATGAAACCATGCTGGCAGCTAGGAGCGATATTGAAGCAGTGAATCAGTCACTTGCTCTCAGTATCAGAGCTACTTCATCTCTGGTGAACGTTGCAGAGCGTCTTCATGCTAGAAGACTTGAGCTGAATACTCAGGTTCTTGATCTCCATCATCTGATTGAGAATTTAAGGAATAGACTCCGTGATGAAAGACATCAGAGAAACGACTTGGAGAGGAGGAACCAAGAGCTGAATACACGTGTCGACTTTTGGAAGGACTATGTTAACACACGACACCTCGAGTTTGAGGAAGAGATGGAGAATATGCGTAAACAATTCGAAGAACTTCGAGGCCTGATTAATGATCAAGATGACAATATCCCTGATCGTCCTCGCACTGTTTAATATTTGTACTTTTAAACCTTTTGTCATGAATAAAAAATCCATCTTTCTTGTCTTTATTTATGAATTTTGCTTTCATGAAATTGTCATATTGGATGTGATTAAAATGACTTCATTTCATCTGAATCTCGTTGGATCACGTTGGGAATTTCGTTTCAAGAAATATCTACAAGACAAATATGCAATGTTTGTGAAATTAGATGATATGTGATGCATCTTACCTTTTTGAAATATAGATCCCCCATTCATCTTGTCTGGCGATCTTGAATGTTAGCAAGCTCTTTTGATTCACGCGTCTTTCAAGTCTACTCAAGCTGACCCATGCTGTTGAGTTCTCCAAGATAAACTTTGTTTGAGTTTCTCAATAGTCACTGCCTCTTTCTTCATTGGAAGTTCATTGAGAGCATTAGCTTCTTCCTGGTCTGACATCGTGTTGTTGGTAACATTTCCGTTGTTGAGGATTCTTTAACCAATTCACATGGTCAATATATGAGGATTATCCCACTTCACCTTGGAAACAAATTTCTTTGTGTCAACTGCATAATCATGCTATTTCAATCCCACATTGGAAGAAGTCTATAGTTTTATCATGTGTATCTCCCACTAGGGAGGCAAATTTCTTTGTGCCATTAGGAATCAGGTGATTGCTTCTCTGCCTCTAGAAGATTTCTTGTGATTGCTTCTCTACCTTTGGAAGAGGTAACTGTCTCTTTTCATTTCCTCATTTGCTCTTGTTGTCGTTAGAATCTCTGATTTTCTAACACTACCTCTTGGTGTGTCATATATCTGTCTTCTTCACATAGAAAACCATTTTTTCAAAAATGATATTTCAAAAGATCTCTTTTGTTTTTGAAAACTGAAACTCTCAATGTTTGTTTATAACAATGTTCAAGCAACTCTAAGGATTTGTAGTAAATCTCTCAGTAAAAGTAATCTCAGATAAAGGTAAGTGATGAGATGACCTTTTGCTTTGGTTTTCAAAGTGTTCAAGCGATTGCTTGAATGTATTTTGAGGGAAAAGGAACAATTGCCTTTTATTTTTAGAAACACTCCTTTTATTAGCATGAATAATAATGAGTAATTATTTACTACATCATGACTCTTTATGAAAAAGTCTCTTATATTTTAGGAACGCTGTTTATTAATTCAGGTTGCTTCCTTGATTAGAAAGGACTTTAAAGGCATGTAATGTGTTTATGGCTCAAGGCTGTAAAAGAAAGAGGATTTCATAAGCTCAAAAAAAGTGTTTAAGGGTTTGAAAACTATAGATCACTTTATCTTATCTTCATCTCTTTTTTTATATTGACAACAAAATGATACTAAATATTCCCAATTAGGAATTTTTTCTATTTTTTGGGAATTCTCTCAATTATTTGGAATTTTTTTTTTTTTTTGAATTCCTTGTTGTCAAACTCATAAGCTCACAAGTCTTCAAGATGATTTCCATGATCATTTCTTTCATTTTTCCCCCAGTGTAGGGTGTGATCTTAGTTAAGGTTCTTATGAAAAAAAAAACTTTAAATAGACTCGGCTTAAATTGGGACTGCAAAGGATAATTTTAAAAGAAAGTGAAAGGAATATCAAAGATGGCATTTCTTCATTTCAAGCAAGATCGGTTAAAACCAATAAACTTTGTCCACATCCAGCGTAATGTTTTGGATTTATAAGATACCATGTTTTGCAAGTCCATGACAAGCTAATGTACTACCAACCATTATTCATGCTGATAAAATGTAAGTCCAAGACAGAATTTAAGTGATAGTTGTTCCAATTGCGTGTTCTTGACTTGTATGGTCATCTCTTTCAAGAGAATTGCTTTGAACATTATCCTAAACAAATCATTGATTTATTTCATTGAAATCATAAACAAAATCAATTCTTTTAAAACCTCATTTAAGAAGAATGGGTTCTCTTGTAAAAAAAACATTTGAAAGATCAGATTGTTGAGCCATTGAGATCATGCATGGGCTTTTTGGTGAGGTATATGCAAAGAGAATTTCCTGGCCAAAACTTCATTTCATTTGATTTTGATTGGATGAAATACATCATACATAATACTTTTTCACAGAATCAGAGTTCACGGGCCTAGGTAAATCATCTCCATCCATCCTAGTTAATAACATAGCCCCTCTGGAGAATGCTTTCTTCACTACATATGGGCCTTCATAGTTTGGTGCCCACTTGCTTCGGTCTTCACTTGGTAGTGGTAAGATTTTTTTGAGTACAAGATCCCCTTCTTTGAATTCTCTTGGTCGGACTTTCCGGTCATATGCTTTGGCCATCCTTTTTTGGTATAGCTGGTGATGACAAATTGCGGCCAACCTCTTCTCACTTATCATGTTTAGCTGCTCATATCTCACTTTAGCCCATTCAGCTTCTTCTAGTTCAGATTCTATTAGTACTCTCAAAGATGGAATTTCTACTTCCAAAGGCATCACCGCCTCCATCCCAAATACTAATGAATAAGGTGTAGCTCCAGTAGATGTTCTTACTGCTGTGCGATATGCATGTAGAGCAAAAGGAAGCATCTCGTGCCAATCCTTGTAAGTGACTACCATCTTCTGGATAATCTTCTTGATATTCTTGTTTGCAGCTTCGACAGCACCATTCATCTTTGGTCTGTAGGGAGATGAGTTTGAATGTTTAATTTTCCACTTCACGCACAATTCTGTGATCATTTTTCCATTAAAATTCTGGGCATTGTCAGTCACTATCTTCTTAGGTGAACCATACCGACAGATCAAATCTTTCTCAATGAAACTCTTGACCACCTTTTGAGTTACATGGGCATAAGAGCTGGCCTCCATCCACTTTGTGAAGTAATCAATGGCTACTAAGATAAATTGATGCTTATTGCTGGCCTTTGGGTTGATTGGCCCAATCACATCTATTCCCCACATTGCAAATGGCTATGGTGATGTCATATTAAATAGAGGAGCTGGAGGTGCATTTATCTTATCACTATACACTTGACATTTATGACATTTCCTGACATAATCGATGTAATCTTTCTCCATAGTCATCCAGAAATACCCAGATCGTTGTAATTGTCTAGCCATCATATGCCCGCTTGCATGAGTTGCACAAATTCCTTCATGAATTTCTTGCAATGCTACCTTAGCTTCGATTTCATCTAAACATCTTAGTAAAGTCCCATTGAATGACATTTTGTATAGAATTTCTCCATCCAGGTAAAATTCCAGAGCTAACCTTCTCAAGGTCTTCATATCTGCTTTGGATGCCCCCAAGGGATACTCTTGATATTGGATAAACTGCTTGATGTCATAAAACCATGGGTTCCCATCTATTTCTCCTTCAATTGAACAACAATGAGTTGGAAAATTTCTAATCTCAATACAAATTGGTTGTACCCTGACTCCGTAATCAGTTTTGGCCATAGAAGCTAAGGTTGCCAAAGCATCAGCAAAGTGGTTTTTGTCTCTTCCCATGTGGGTAAAATCTATCTCATCAAAGCCCTCAGTCAGTTTGGAGAGATATTGTTGATATGGTATCAGTTTTTCTTCCTTGGTCTGCCATTCGCCTTTCACTTGACAGATTATTAACATTGAATCCCTATAGACATCAAGCTTCTTTATTTTCATCTCCAAAGCAGCTTCTAATTCAAGGATACAAGCCTCATATTCAGCAGTATTGTTAGTGCATTCAAATTGTAGTTTGACTGAGACGGGATATTGCTTCTTGTCAGGTGAGATTATCACAGCGCCTGCTCCATTACCAGAAACATTCACTGCCCCATCAAAATACATGATCCACCAATCATTCTTTTCTTTGTCCTCTTCTACTATCAACACATCCTCATCCGGGAAGTCAAATTTCAAAGGCTCATAGTCATTGATAGCATTATCTGCTAGATGATCAGCAATTACACTTCCTTTTACAGATTTTCTTGTCTTGTATACAATGTCATACTCAGCTAACATCACTTGCCATCTTGCTATTCGGCTTGACAAGTAGGGTTTCTCAAAGATGTATTTAAGAGGATCTATTTTTGAGATCAACCAGGTGGTATAATACAACATATATTGTCAAAGACGCTTCGTACTCCATACAAGAGCACAACATAGCTTCTCAGTCATAGTATATCTGGATTCACAATCTGTAAACTTCTTACTCAGATAATAGATAGCTTGCTCCTTTCTTCCAGACTCATCATGTTGTCCCAACACACAACCCATTGCTACCTCAGTTACTGTCGAATACAAGATCAAAGGTCTTCCAGGCACAGGGGGCACGAGCAAAGGTGGAACATTGGCAGTGAACTGCTGTTCAGATGAAGAAGGATTTGCTCCTAGATTTTGAGAAGTGAATACGAAAGGAGCTACTGGCGTAGATGCAGATAGAGTTGCAACTGCTGGCTGAGTAGAGGTATCCTCTCCAGACTTGGATGCCAGGGCCTGCTTGAGTAGACTTGTAAGTCTTGCGATATCATTTTTCATGCTTTCCAACTCCCTTTGATAGTGAGCCTCTAGATGTGCTCTTTCTTCGTTCTCCATTATCTTTTTTCGTAGACGAGTGTAATGAATTTTATGGTCTTTTGGGGGACCTATATTTCAGCCTGAATGAATGCAATAAAAATGAATGAAATGTGCAAATGGATGCAAAATGCCATATGGATGATGCATGCTTGTTATTTGTTTTAGGCTTTCTTTTAACTTATGATGAGGAATAGACCAGATCAGATTCTCTTAAGAATAGTTCTCACTGAGGACTCCAAACCTACAGGAACATGAACTGATTGAGGGAAGAAATTTGTTGCCTTAATTTTGATCTGGTAAAAAATTCCTCAATAAATTTGGTTTTTTTTTTCATCTCACACTTCCTATAAGGATCGGTGGAGATATAATGAGAATATGGAATGCATATGAAAATGTATGTTAATGCATTGACATTTATTTGTGTCTTATATCCTACTTGATAGGATTTAACTCATAAGGTTTGGCTTAGTTTATTCTATCCTTAAAGAAATTATTTGGTTCTTAGATTGCCCGAATTACTTGTGAAGTAATCGGCCTCTTAACCTTATGCAACATGAGTATGGGATAAAATTCCACAATACTCGTTGCATAGGGTGAGTTACAATCCAAGCGAAAGTCCAAATGAGCATCAGTGGACATAAGTCACACTTGCCACTTGAATCTTTCTTTTCTAATCTTAAAAAGGACGAAGCTCGGGTCCAGAGCTTTTATGGGTTCATCGTGAAGTGTGTGAATACACAAATAAATATCATGCATGCATGTGACAATATGAAAAATTAAAAAGAATTACAGTAACAAATAATGTAAATAAAATAAATGCCAAAAATAAATAGCATATAAGAAAAAGTATATGAAAAGCAAACACAAGTAGTAGGTTCAACCCTAAGTCCCCAGTGGAGTCGCCATTCTGTCGCTACACGATGTCGGGCGACGGCTCCACTCTTTTTTTTTTTTTTTAAACAAACACGACGTCGGGCGACGGCGGCTCCACTCCTTTTTTTTGTTTTCTTTTAAACAAAAGGAATTTAGTTTTTATTTGATTGGGGGAAATAAAGATTTTATTGGAGTCGCCATCTAGTAATTTGAGGGAACTAGAAATCCAAAATTAGACACTGGTCCCAGAGATTCAGATACTGGGTTAGTTATGATTAAGGGAAGGTAGACACCACCCTTAAAACATCCTTTCAGAGAAAGGTTACCTTTACTTGTGTGTTTTTCTTATCTAATTCAAATGCTATTATATTTTGAGCTTATTTGTAAATTTTTAACATATTTAACGTCGGTCCCTAAAAATAGGAGACGCGTTAAAAATGACATCAGTCCCTAAAATTAGGAGACTTTGTCTAAAATGTCGACGTTTATCCCTAAAAAGGAGAGTTACGTCTGATTTACCAAAATAAATAATAATGGACATAATCCATATTTGGTATTTAATTTTTTTTTTGACATCGGTCCTTTTCTGTAAATAAAAGAGACGTGTCGACAAATAATATTTATTTTATAAAATAAAAATTATTTTGATATCATTCACAAATAGATATATCAATTCTTGAAAATTGCACTTTTGACCTATGAACAGTGATATGATAAAAATGGGTGTTGAACCCGCGTTGTTATTTATTTTTGTTTATTTTTGTTTTTTTTCACATGTAAAAATTTACAAGTATTTATATATAAAAATATCATAAAATACCATAAAATATCATAGAAAAGTACCTGAGTACCCCTTTATAGGTAAAAGACTGAAATACCCTCGGATTTATCGAAAATTTACGAAAACGCCACTGGCGGCGCTTGTGACTCACGCGCGGTTACTATTGACGCGCGGTTACTGTTCACGCGCGAAATTTTCCGGCGAGTTTCCGGCCAAAAGATAGTCGATTCTGGTAGATCTGAGGACGAGGATTCTGATGGTGGTGGTCTCGTTGGCCGTTGATGGCTGAGGAGGGAGAATCGACGACTTGAAGGTCGATTGGTCGATGTCGGTCGCGGCCTTTTTCCAGCCAAATTAGCCGGTGAAAAAGTGTGAAACGGCCGGGGTTTTGCTCAGGGGGAGCCGATGCACAATTCTGTGGTGCTTGCACGGCTTGATACGGCCGGAAATGGGAGATCCGCGGAGAGAGAGAGAGAATCGCCGGCGAGAGGAGAGAGAAGCTCTGGGTTTTGATCTGGTGTGGACGAGTGTATGGTGCACTCGTGCGTCTGAAGGCTGTGAACCGCTGGATCTCGGATGAACAGATCGTGCGGCTGTGATCGTTTGATCTTCAAGTTGATCGGACGGTCAGGATTGAATGGGCTACGATCTGTGTGGTGCGGTGTACCGAGTGCTCTGTATACCTGCTGACGTGGCGCAACCAGATCGAAGGGCAGATTATTTGAACGGCTGAGATTGATTTGGGTTTTAATCTGGTGTGGTAAAGCTTATTGTATCCTAAGAAATCAAAGGCTCAGATCTAAACACTATTAGATCTAACGGTTGGGATATTTTTGGTATTTTTTAATTTATAAAAAAAATTTAATATCGTGCAGAAAAAGTATTTAAAAAAATGAATAGTACCCAAACAGTAACCCGAACAGTAATTCCAAATTCACAATTGCAAATGCAGAATGAATTTTTTATCTTTTTTTTTTTATTTATTATATTTTTTGTCATGAATAATAAGATAAAATAACATTCCTAAAAAATTTTAGTGAATCCAAAATTGGGTTACAACAGTTGCCCCCTCTTTACAATGCTTACGGTGCAAAGACATTAAAAAAAATCATTTTCTTTTGACTTTGCATAGGAAGTATTGTAAAGAAAAATGCTGGAGATGTTGAAAAACACATATATTTTCAGTTGGTCTAATTCTTATGGGCGACCTACCCAAGTGAAAAACATGAAAATGTTTTCAATCTTGATTTTATGAGATACTTGAAAGTGATTTCAACAATGGTTTAGTGAAATACATGAAAGTGATTTCAACAATGGTTTGGTGAAATACATGAAAGTGATTTCATTGATGGTTTCCTGAAATACATGAAAGTGATTTCAGATTGTTTTACATGAAAGTAATTTCATCCTTGATTTTGTGAAATACATGAAAGTGATTTCAATCAAACATTAAAGTTCATATTGAGTTTACATTATATTTATTCTTACACCATTAGTGTAACCTTTTCACC
>NW_011500735.1:26246-35656 GCF_000495115.2 Populus euphratica | reverse complement strand
TTGAAATACATGAAAGTGATTTCAATATTGATTTTGTGAAATACATGAAAGTGATTTCAACAATGGTTTTCTGAAATACATGAAAGTGATTTCAGATTGATTTTGTAAAATACATAGAAGTGATTTCAACAATGGTTTTCTGAAATACATAATCCTTATCTTCTCTTGTCTGCCCAAAATGTCATTGATAACGTCAAAACTGGAGCTCAGTTGCAACATGAAAGGTGTAGGAAATTGTCTCAGCTTTCTTGTGTAAAAAATTCAGCTCATTTGGACTTCTAGAACTCCAGATATGGCCAAAATACCGAACAGTGCTCGGGCTGGAAGACAGATTCGGGCTTCTTTGTTGTTGCTACAATTTAGACTTGATAATGGCCTTTTTAGATTTTGGGCTCCATATGAAAGTTGTAGGACTATGTCTTACCTTTCCATCCATATAAATTGGACCTAAATCTGAGATATATAGCTCTAGATATGACTCAATTACCGAACCGTGTTCCGGTTTGAATTGCACCGACATCTTTTTTCTAAGTTTGGCCATCTCTTTATCCTTGCAATTTAAGTTCTTCAAGTCATCAATCAATCCTTTCATTTATGTGATAGACCTTCATTAAAAATAGACATTTACCACAAATTATAGGTATCTTATATTATTAGATACATTATTATAAAACATATTTTAGTTAAGGAATTATTGATACTTCAAGTGCAAAATGATGATATAAAACCATAATAAAAATGCATTTTTAAGTACTAATCAAAGGGCTCTTCCCATCTTTAAGTTCCAATTGTAGGCAAATAAGCACCCCAGAATCAATTTGAAACTGATTGCTAATTTTAACTATGAAGTAGCTTCAATCATTCCAATTTGACTCATCAAAGCCTTTTGTAGTTGTTTCGCCCTCACTCTTGTCATTGGACCATCTGAATCCTCTTGCGTATCAGATTTACCTTTATGAGATGGATTATCATTCCCATGATGCACATCATTTTTTATAATATCTGAATGCTTATTTACTCTTTTTGAACATAAATTAAATTAATTAAGACTTATATTTTATTATTTAAAATATTTTTGAAGTTCATCTTGGTTTATGTCTTGAAGAAGTTCATAGAAAGTCTTTTTGAACTTCTTAACCTTAAGTTTTTTCACTTAAGTAATTATAACCTCTACTAGATGTCTAGATATGGCTTGGAATATATCAATATACTTTTTAGTTTTTATTTGGTGATTAAAGTACAAATACAGGTAGTTTATAAGAACTAAATTTTATATTACATTAAAAAAACCTTATTTTTAAAATAATAACATTTTAAAAGGATAAAATCATAATTTGATAAAGAGTTAAATAAAAAAGAAAACAAAATGCTATTATTAATATAATTATAAAAAATATCTAAACGCTTGCTAAAAAAACACTCGAAATTTTTAAATTATTGAATTAACTCACACAAAAATTTGGATTAATTAATTTTATTAAAATAATATTTTTTTTATAATAGCACGATCATGTTTGGAATCAATTTATTAAAATCTAATTATATGAACCAATGTCACAACATTAATGTTTTATCCTATTCTATTAAAAATATAATATTTAACTCTAATATTTTCGGGTCAATATGCCAAGTGGGCATTTAACAGCTATGCTTAGCAATTGCTGATTAATAGCCGAACTGAACTGCTTTTTTTATTTTTTTATTTTTAATGGAGTTGGACTTGCAGCCGGCTCCACCAACTTCCGAGAGAAATAAATTAGCGACTGACACAGATATCAAAATCCAACCTTCAAAATTCGTTAATACACTCCGATCCTTTCCTTCCTTTCCTTTATTTATTATTTTACTACTATGAACAAAAAATTAAGTTTGATTTTCAAGCAAGCAATCAGTAATTAAATTTTTAACAATAAACTTTAAACCCATCTTCTATTTTTAAACTTCTCTTTTTATCTTTAAAACCCTCGCCTTGACTGTCAGTTGTTCGTGTTTCTTTTGCTTCTTTGAGAGGAAGATCACAAGTTCAACGATCGAATCATACAGGACAGGACTGGTAACGAATTAAGTTTTATTTTATCTTGTTTACGAAAATAGATAATCATTTGTTAGGTTAATGTCTTGATTTTCTTCTTAAATGAAGTTTGTTGTGTTCTTTTTACGGTTTTAAGAACGCATGCAACTTATTCTGATCCTTATAGTATTACAGGGTGTTTGTGCTATGTGTTTCATTATTTATTTTGATTTACTGAGTTGAAGTTAAGTTAACTCAGCGCGATTCTTAAACCCTAGAGTCCAAATAATGTGTTTCATTATTTATTCATGATTAATTTGCTGGTCACCCAGGTACAAATTGCTGGTGAGTTGTATTGATTTTAGAGAAGGGCAGTTTGGGTTGGGGCTGGAATTTTCTTTTCTTTTATGGCAATTTTTTTTCTGTCACTGCAATCAATTGGCTGCCATACGGCAAACATAACTTGAATGGAATATCAAGTTGTAGATGATTGGTTTAACTTTTCCTTAATGCTTTGATCAACATTTTCCACGTATTGCCAGGAAAATTCTGGAGGTTGCTGGGAAAATATATAGAGGAGCTTCACAATTTATCAGAAAATCTGTGTTTAGATGAGCTCTGCTTTCACGATTATCTATTTTAGTGCATTGATTTTCACAGGTGGCTGTCTATGAGCTATCTGGGTTCGAAGAGTGGAACTATTTTTGTTTTATTAGTAAAACAGATTCCCGGATTACCTCGTGGAAAAACCCAGTTCAAAGGAAGGAGTATTTTTAAAAGGTGCACTGTTATATATATTAAAAAATACACTTTAGCAGTCTTGGAGATGTCTTCTATGTTAATTGTTTATATCATATCTAAGGTGTAAATCGAGGTTCTTTGAGTTTATATTGATTTAGCCTGTTAGAAGCTACCATATTTAAGTCCCAAGAAAAAATAAATGGAAGAAGCTATCACCTTTATCTGGCTTTGACAGTAGATACTTTTATCTCCTACAACACAGCTTGACAGTTTTTGTGTATTTGGTTGTTTAACTGGAAATTGTAGCATAAACAACATTGCCAAGCCAGCTAACCCTGGTGGAATGGACCAGCAAGGCCATGGGCAGCCTCCAACAGTAGGCATGATTGGAAGGACAGCTCCGGTTCCTTGTGGAATGGCTTCATATCAACCTAACCAGATGATGGGACCTTCTGCAGCTGGATCAGTTCAATCTCCTGCTCAACCAGCAGTTCTTGCTGCTGCTTCAGCTCAGCTTGCTCAACACCAACTTGCTTACCAGCACATCCACCAGCAACAGCAGCAACAGTTGCTGCAACAACTTCAAACTTTCTGGGCAAATCAGTATCAAGAAATTGAGCAGACTGCTGATTTTAAGAACCATAGCCTGCCCTTGGCTAGGATTAAGAAGATTATGAAGGCAGATGAAGATGTAAGGATGATATCAGCTGAAGCTCCTGTCATATTTGCCAGGGCCTGTGAGATGTTTATTTTAGAACTGACATTGCGTTCTTGGAATCACACAGAGGAGAACAAAAGGAGAACACTCCAAAAGAATGACATTGCTGCAGCAATCACAAGAACTGATATTTTTGATTTTCTGGTTGATATTGTCCCAAGGGAGGATTTGAAAGATGAGGTGTTAGCATCAGTCCCAAGAGGGAGTCTTCCAGTTGGAGGTCCACCTGATGCTCTTCCCTACTATTACATGCCACATCAGCTTGCTCCCCAGGTCTCTGCTCCGGGGATGACTGTAGGAAAGCCTGTGGTGGATCAATCTCTTTATGGCCAGCAGTCTCGCCCTTATGTGGCACAGCAGATTTGGCCACAGCAAACACTGCAGCCACCTGAAGATTCCTGAGCAGGCCATGCACTGGCTGTAGTTAAAACATGGATAATGCGAGTAAATTAAAGGTTGAAAAGCTAGGGGTTGATCAATTAGACTTTTATGCAAGTCATAACGTGTCATTTTCTATAGTTTTTGTTTCTTTAAATTTCATCTGTTTCTAATACTGTCAAGGATGTGAATTCAGCTGTTGTGGATAATTGGATTAACTGTAATCCTTTTGGCATGTGAAAAATCATGGTTTTGGGGTTCATCTATGTTATTATTCTCTTTATGAAGTCATCTATGCCTCCAATCTATTTTTCTCTGGTTGTAAACTTCTAGGATGGGTTGCTAGTTTGCCAAATAGCTATCTGGTTTCTTATTGCTAGCTCAGTTGGATTGGTGCGCTAATATTAAGCTGGACATGCTCTCAGCTATAAGCTATTCACCGTGATTTATTTCTGCACATGGGTTCTTTTTGATTGGTGAAAGAGGAAGAAATTAGAGTGCCGTGTCTCGTACGATCCGAACATGTGAATATGTCGTTCCTTCTCCAATGTCTCCCGAGCAGCATGGATATGTTGAGTTGCATGAAACTCAGAAGCTTCTCTATTTCAATATTGGCCGTCTCCATTTCCATAGAATTTATCTCAGGTTTTGAAATCATAGTGTCGTTCCTCTCATAGACTAGGTTAGTGATGACATTTATACTGTCTTCATGAATGGTGGTATTCATTTATCCGGCTGGAGGCAGGTATCAAGTAGCTTTTGGCTCTACGAGGGTGGAACTAAACGGTTTGAAATACCCAACTCAATTGAGTATAGAAAATGGTAGAATTTCCTCCAACTTTGACAGACGATATGAATTTATATATAAAAAAATGTTGCTATACTTGTAATTTTTTTCGATATGTATCTAAATTAATTTGGGTATTTAATGCGAATCTTGTGATTTGATAATATTTTTGGTCATATAACCACTCACAACAATAACAATAAATCTTAAAAAGCCGAAACAAATTTGATAGGAGTGTGACATAATAAAACATGTCTCAAGGCACTAATATTTTTAGAATAAAAACCCCCACCCTGCGAATATCAATTTGCGAACATCATAAGGTCAGTTATACTTTAGTCAAATTGGCTCTTTATCGTAGCAAAAAAAACATGTTGCATCACGCAAAACACAAGTCTATTCAAAACATCATGGGCGGAAGCTTAAAACCTAAGTACAATCTAAATAACCCTATTTATAATAGATGAAAAATATCCTAAACAATTCTAAAAAAAATTCTAAATCAACTAAAAAACGAATATAAATCTTACACAGTAGCTCCTGGATATTATCACAAGGCCTTCCCAAAGTTTAATTGCTTTGAAATTTTGACACAATATAAAACATGACCTCTAGAAACATCTAGCAAGAAATCCAGCCCGATCAAATAATTGAATAAATAATTATGCATGTCAGCATAAAACTATGCAATATAAATAATCAACCCAATAATCATTGTAAGAAAAGATTTTGGAACATTAAAGGAATCCTTGCCATACTTGAAAAGTATATTGCTACCCATTAAAGATTCTTGTAGAACTATAAAAAGTCCAAAAATTAGTTGCAAAAAAATCCTCTCTAAATAGGAAATCCACAAGTGTAAAAGCAATAAATAACAAAATCCATTTTGTATTTTCTGACCTATATCACAATGTCTTATAGGACTTTAACTAACTTAAAATTTTAACCCAACATAGAAATATGTTTGAAAAACTCCTAGTTACATTTTAGCTTGATCCAATGATCAAATTTAAAGTAATGCTTACTAGCGTAAAACTGGATAATAGAAGAGTTTATGCCAAAATATGAATATGACCTTACTTGAATCATATCAATATTTTTCTCTAAGACTACTTTGATTATATTTGTTTGATGAATGTTAAATATTTTATTTTTTCTAATGCCTTGTATTCTCTACTTAATTAAAATTAATCATTAAAACAAATTAAACTATTATTAGTTGGATTGGTGCACCATTAGTAACACAAGTCCAAATGGAGTTGGGTTACTTGAATTTAGGTTAGAATTATAATTAGAGGATGTTTTTTAGGTTGCTTGGTGTCATCTTCTGGTCAACTTTGAGCCTAATTTCATCTCTTTATTGCATGGGAAAATGAGTCTATCCTATGCGGTTTTCAAGTTCAAAATATCATTTGTTCAGGTTATCTATCCATGTATGCATTGAAGTTTTCTATAAAAAATTATGTCTATTTTAATTTTAGTACTTTCTAGATAGACTGTTTGCCCTTCCTAGAGTAAAAAACAAGTTATTATTATTTATTGTCGAGAATTCTTCTAAATTCAATTATTAAATCTCATTTTATTTTAATTTGGTGTTTTGTAGACATGGAGTGATGCTTTAAGTACATAGTTATGATTTAGACCATATATTGAGATCTTTTTGAAAATTTTGAATTAAAGTGTTTTGATTTGGTTGATTAGCATCTATCACGTTTCATATCTCAATTGTGAGTGGTGGACTTATTGCCTTGACTCCATACCTATCAAGTGGTGATTTTATATATATCTTTATATTGGTGAGTTATTTGCATTTGTATCTCTTCACTTCAAAACTTTAGAGTATCGAGAGAAAAACACTTTTTTTAGTGTGAGTGACTTGTGTTGTTGAATTTTCATACCATCCTAGTAACAAGTTGGTATTAGAGCTTTTGTTTTATAATCATAGTTGTTTGCGAATGATTTGCAAGAATTTGAAAATGATATTCATGCTATTAAAATGGATAAAATAAGAAGGCAAATCCAGCAACTCTAGGAGCATATTAAACAATAGAGATGATGATGATGATGAGAGAGATACTAAAATTTGCTCTTCTAGGAACAATAGGGATGATGTTATTCCTTTCCATCATAGACCTACCATGAATCAAATAGTGATGGTTCTTTTACTCAGCATTAAAGAAGAAGAAATAAAAGACCTTATAAAGAATCTGATGTGAGAGTTGAACCGTGGAGAGGATTTTTATTCCAAAGAGTTTCCTGAAAATATAAAAGTGAAGTTAGTGGCTTTAAAATTGAGAAACTATGCTTCTTTATGGTGTTATAATCTTAAGAAGTAAAGAGGTCACCAGGGCAAAAATAAAATTTAAGTTTTAAGAGAAGATGAAAAGGGATCTTAAGAGGAGATTTGTACCTAAACATTATAGATAAAAAGACGTTTCTCAAGTTTCATAACCTAAGATAACATATTCTGACTGGTTAGTATATAAAAGTGCATTCTCATTAAGGTTTTATATTATCATATTGCACTTAAAGTATCATTAAATTCCTTAACTTAAGCATATTTTATAATAACAATTCTGATAATACAAGATAACTTTAATTTATGGTAAATGCTTATTTTAAATGCAAGCATATCTCACAATTTAAAGAATTAATTGATGTGATTAACTATTGAAAGTGAAAGGACAAAGAAAAGGCTAAGCTTAGAAAAGAGATGCTAATTCAATTTAAATTGGAATACTATTCAGTCATTGGATCATATTTAAAGGTGTAAATCTTGGATTTCAAATTGGTTTATATGGCTAAAAGCTAAGATATAAGCCTAAAACATTCATAAGAGTCCAAGACTTAATTTTACCCTTTAGAAATCTAAATCTTAGCATAAAAAAAGAAATCCAAATCCGTCATGCAACTCTCACATTATTCAGTGTAACCTTATCTCGAGTTCTAGAAGTTCACATGAGCTCATTCATTTTTTATTGGAAAGCTGAGATAAATTCTCAAAACTTTAATAAAGACTATGTATTTAAATTTCGATGTTAGCAATGATGTTTTGTTCAGACAAGAAGATAAGGGTTGTCACCAAGTGAAAATTTGGTCACCCACTTAATAATTAGTCATCAGATCAATAGTTTCAAATTCTAGCCTATAAAAGGAGGCATTTGCCATACATTTAGACATCTTGATTTTTAGATCAAGACCATTTCCATAATTGCTTTCTTTCTTTGTAGTTCAATGTTCAAGTTTTATTTCATGTTATAGTTTCAGTAATCTCTTGTTTATGTCTTTTGATTAGTACCTAAAAGTGCATTTTTATCATAGTTTTATATCATCATTTTGCACTTGAAGTATCAATAACTCCTTAACCAAAACATGTTTTATAATAATATATCTAATAATATAAGATACCTTTAATTTGTGGTAAATGTTCATTTTAAATGCAGGCCTATCACATAAATGAAAGGATTGATTGATGACTTTAAGAACTTAAATTGCAAGGATAAAGAGATGGCCAAACTTAGAAAAGAGATGTCGGTGCAATCCAAACCGGAACACTGTTCGGTAATTGGGTCATATTTGGAGCTATATATCTCAGATTTAGTTCCAATTTATATGGATGGAAAGGCAAGACATAGGCCTACAACTTTCATATGGAGCCCAAGATCTAAAAAGGCCATTTTCAAGTCCAAATTGTAGCAACAACAAAGAAGCCCGAATCTGTCTTCCAGCCCGAGCACTGTTCAGTATTTTGGCCATATCTGGAGTTCTAGAAGTCCAAATGAGCTGAATGTTTTACACAAGAAAGCTGAGACAATTTCCTAAAACTTTCATGTTTGCAACTGGCTCCAATTTTGACGTTATCAATGACGTTTTGGGCAGACAAGAGAAGATAAGGATTATCACCAAGTCAAAAGTTGGCCACCCACTTATCAATTAGTCATCAAATCAATAGTTCCCAATTTTGGCTTATAAAAGGAGACATTTGCCATGCATTTTGCCATTTTGGTTTCCAGATCAAGATCATGCTCTTCCTTTCTCTCTTTGTATTTTTTGTAATGTTTATGCTTTGCTTTCATTAATATTAAGTTTATGCCTTTCATTTTCTTTCCTTTACTTAGTTAACTTTTATGTTCTTATTTTGTTTATGTATTTTGCTTTCTTTCATTATGTCTAGCTAAGTTAGTTATGTCAAGGTGAAAAGGTTACACTAATGGTGTAAGAATAAGTATAATGTAAACTTAATATGGACTTTAATGTTTGATACTAACATGTTTTATATTTGTTATCTTGTTCACTCTTTAATACTTTGCTTGTTAAATGATTAATCTTGATTTATGTTGTATAACACTTGGTACAACAAATGCTTGGCACTTTCATAGTCCATAATGTATGGTATAACCGACACCTGAGCTATGAAAGGAACTTGATTTGTTGTTAACATAAGTTATAATCATGGATGCTTGACGAGATTTACAAGTATTAGCATTAATTGAATAAGATGACTAATGTAATCATGTTAACAATATATAATCTAATTGAAACCTCCTTTGTGTGTGGTTTCCAATTCAATAATAAGTGTTTATAGTATACCATTAGTGGAACCTCTAACCTTAACATTTGTTATTATTATTGTTTAATCCTTACATTAATTTTCCATCTCCAAGTTCTCATCATCTTCTTCTTCTTCTCTTTCTTTATTATTATTATTATTACTACTACTATTATTATTATTATTATTATTATCATTATCATTATTATTATTATTATTATTATTA
>NW_011500735.1:19049-26192 GCF_000495115.2 Populus euphratica | reverse complement strand
TATTGTTGTTGTTGTTTATAATTTGTACAATTAACCTCCCTGTGGTTCGACCCCGGTCTTGCCGAGTTATTTATTACTTCGACACTCCTGCATTTGGGAGAAGACATCAATCTTTTAGTCGTGTCATCTTTGATTTCCTTTACTATACTTATATAATCATGTTCTCCTCTTATTTATTTATGTTTCTCTTATTTATTATGTTTAGCTAAATTTATTATGTTAATATGAAAATATTTCACTAATAGTGTTAGAATAAATATAATATAAGCTCAATATGGACTTCAATGCTTATATCCAAAACAACTTGCTATTAACATGTTTTATCATTTTTATCTTATTAATACTTAATACCTTGCTTGTTAAATGATTAATCTAAATTTGTATTGCATAACACTTGGTACAACAAATGCTTGACACTTTTATAGCCAATCATGTGTTACTATACTTGTACTATGAAAAAAACTTGATTTGTTGTAACATAAGTTAACATCATGAATTCCTGAAGCTTAGTGTTACTTTTTTTTTTGGTAAGTTGACGTATATATTAAAGGAAAACAATACAAAGATTATAAGGGGCATACCCCAGATTTACAATGAGAACAGAAATGTAAGACAACAGATGGCTACAGGCTAGCCACCGAACAGAAAACTCAAGACCTAACTTGATTAGTTAGGGAAACCAATACAACCAGCTAAATATCAAATAAAGAATCTATATTATTGATCCTCCAAGCTCGTTGGATCCTTTTATTTTCTTCTGATGGTAGGACGTTCCTCATCAAATCAAGCTTATCACGAATGATACATTCGATTTGATGAAAGACCAAATTCTGAGTTCTAGATATTCCAGCAAAGGTCCTTGCATTCCTTTCTTGCTAGATATGATACACTGTAGCTGCAAAACTGAGTTTACAAGAAAAATTGATGAAACTTTTGCCATGCCAAGTGACAGTAGCCCATCGAATCCATTCATCCCATCCTTTTATCATTCTTGGAATGTTGCATCTGTCACAAACATCCCACCAGATCACTTTAGTATAGGAGCATTCAAAGAACAAGTGGTTGTGATCTTCGTTATTGCGGAGACAGAGTGAGCATCTATTGGGACCATGTATACCAAATCGATGAAGTCTATCTTGAGTTGTGAGTTTCTGTTGGACAGCCACCCATAGAAGAAGCTTAGTGTTACTTAAATAACATAATTAATATGATTATGTTAATAATTTATAATGAATTATTAATGACAAATCATTCGATTAAAACCTCATTTGTGTGTGGTTTCTAGTTGAGTAATAAAAAAAAATTATATTACATTTATTTTTAATACCATTAATGGATTCTCTAATCTTGATATTTTTTTATCATTGTTTAATCCTCATATTAATATTACATCTCAAAGTCCTCTTTAACTTATTATTATTATTGATTTTGCATCAAAAGTATCATTAAGTCTCTTATTTTACATTTGTATTTATTATTTTTTGGGTTTTTATAATAATTAATGTGCTTTTTAGTAATAGAGTTTCTTTTAATGTCTTGATAGATTTTTAGAGCTTAAATGGATTATGTTAGAAAATTTAACTTTGGAATTCAAAATAAAGAATTGAAGAGAAAATCTTGGCTCAAATAAGTGCTTTAAATTTTCCCCAAAAATCAATTCTATTTCAATCTTAGAAAAGATTATCATATGATCTATTTAAAGTCCAAACATGCCTTATATTATGTGCAAACTTCAACCATCAAATACTCAAGGTTTCAATGTCAATCTTACCCAAATAATAAGTATATTTGTATCCTTATATGATGCTTAAATTTAGCCCCAAATCAGCCTCCAGATCAACCCAAGCACAATCCAAGATCTTACATGTCCACACAATAAATAACAATTGATTTATTTTGGGTAATCCATTTATTCAAGAGGGTAAGTACATGGATGGAATGATGGAGGGGACATTGTTACATTATTTTAGGTAAAAATAAGAAAGAGACAGTTTATCAAAGAGGAAGAAAAATATGCACCAAAGTGATTTCCAAGCTTGTATGATTTAATTTTTTAGATCTTTAGGTGTTTTGCCCATAACGTTTGACCTAGGAGTTCAAATGAGCTGTTCTTTAATGATCTGGAATGATAATAGAATTTCCTAGAAATATATCTCTAATAGCCATCTCTAGAAAAGGCTTATAGAAGGTTCGAAATTGCTGTTCAAAGTTAGCATTATATTTGTGTTCGAATTTTTACTGAATTATATTGTGTTCTTTGTAGATTTCAGTTCTTTAGTTTATAAAACTTATTATTTTAGTTTAATTCAAGTTATTTCATGTTTATTAAAGTGTTCTTATATATAATCATGGTTGACTAATCTCTTTCTTAGATCCACCAAATCAAGGATGATGGTGATTGAGGTGAGTTCTTTAAGATATGAATTAATCTTCATGTTTATGTTCTCATTTTCTTCTTGAATGTTTTATTATTACAAAGAAATTTTAGAAATCATTTAGGTAATGTTATAATCTTGAATTTTTATGCACAAACTTTAGTTTTGGTATAGAGATTGCTTGATTCAATGTCTGACTTAATATAAAAATATTTTCATTCTTAAGCAATAATCAATCTTTATCTTTTTAAACTTCATTGTAATATCTTCTGATCATTGATATTAGGTTGAGTTATCTTATATATGTTGAAGGAATCACCAATACATTACCATTAAAATTGGTTTAGACCAAGACTTACTTTTTCTTGTCATTTAAAATCTATTTACACATTTTTATCTTTAAAATAAATCCATCAATTATTTTCAACCAAGTTATTGTTAATTTAATTTCTCTTGAGTTTTTTTGTTACCTAGCTTAATTTCCAGATCTAGCTCTATATGGATATGACCTTGATCTTATCGAGTTAATTGCTATATCGCACACTCGTGCACTTGCAAATTAAAATAAGCCGATCATAAAGAGTGGTCAACCAATTTTGGCGTCATTGTCAGGGAGGTAGCAAGCAAAGGTAACAGATTTAGATTTGATTATTGAAAAACAAATAAAAAATCAAATAAAAAAATAAAAAATAAATCAAATGGCTAGTTTTGCCGCCTAAAAAAATTTACCTCAACTTTTCAGATATTGGACTGTGAACTAGAATACTAATTGTTGGATTTTGGTTGGTTCAACTGTCTTCCTTTCAATGTTTATTCTAATTATTTTATAATATTTATTGTTTATATTATAAGGCTGGTTTTACCACCTCTTGTTTATTTTATTTTATCTTGTTGTAGCTTTTTTTTTTATATTTATTGTTTGAAGTACTTGGCTGGTATTACCACCCTTATTTATTTTATTTTATTTTGTTATTTTATTGTGATTATTTTTGTTATATTTATTCTTTGAAGTGCTTGGATAGTATTACCACCTTTTTATTCATGCTTATTATAATTATCTTTAAATGTTTATTGTTGTTAATATTGCTAATTTGTTAAAGTGTGAATTTTCTAATTTGTTGTATTTTTATTTTTGAACTATTACTTTATCTTTTACATTTCATTTACTTTTATTTCCAATCTTTTTTTTTCCTTTTCCTTTCTTTTCATTTTTATATAATTGTTATATTTTTTTTTTTATCATAGCTAATGTTGAAGATGTAAAAGGTGAAGGGGGTGTTCAAGGTAATAGATCTTCACAATTCAATGATGAACCTAATTTTTAAACTCTTAGAAAGTATCTTCACCAAGCTAAACAAAGTACACCTTCATATATTATCTTGCCTTTTAACCAACAAGCTTTCAATTTGAAACTAGCCATGATCCAATTTCTTCCCACATATCATGGTATGGATTTTGAAAATCCATACATACACATTAAGGACTTTGAAGAGGTATGTAATACTTTTATTGATAGAACATGCACCGAGAAAACTATTCAGCTTAAATTGTTCCCATTCTCTCTAAAAGATAAAGCCAAGCTTTGGCTAAACTCCCTACGTCCTAGGTCTATAGGTACATAGAGGGAAATGCAAGCTAAATTTTTGAAAAATTACTTCCCCACTCATAGGATGGCAGCCTTACAACGTCAAATGATAAATTTTTCTTGTAGTCCAAATGAGTCATTTCCCTAAGTTTGGAAATGGTTTAAAGACTTGATAAATGCTTGCCCCCACCATGGTTTTGAGATGTGGAGGTTAGGTGAATTTCTTCTACGACTCTATTACCGTAGATTTTAAAAAGCTGTATCAACCATGTGTAATGGTGAGTTTTATGACAAAGAACCAAGTGAAGCCTTTGATTTTTTTTTATCAATTGGTTGAAAACATAAAGCAATGGGAGACCTCTCTTCCACTTCATATTGAGTCTAGAAACACCATTTCTCATTCAAGTGGTAAGTTCCAATTGAAAGAGGCTGATACCTCAATGCTAGATTAGCCTCATTGACTATGAAAGTAGAGTATCTTGAGCTTAAAAAAATGCATGTCATGAGTGAATAACAAAAGTAGAGTTATGTTATGTATGAGAGCAAAGGGCATAGGACAACTGAGTGTCCTACCATTCCAGCCTTCAAGAAAGTGCTATATGGCCAAACTTCTGATTCAAGTAATGTTAAAAAGCCCTTTTCAAACCAAGTAGGCAATTCCTACTCTGATACTATAATTTTGGATAGAGAAACCACTCAAATTTTGGATGAAGAAATGAGAGCTCTTCAATGCCTCAAACAATTCAACCTCCATCCCAACCATTTCATGCTCCTACACATAACACATACCAACCACCTTATAAGAGATCCTTAGAGCTCTTCAACAATTCATGCAAACGCAAGGAGAAATCAACAACTAAGCTTACAAATTTCAAGACTAGACCAATAGGACCTTAGATGACATTCAAAGTCAACTAACTTAGTTGACTCAATCACCAAGCATTCAATAGAAGGGAAAAATCCAAGCTTAACCAATTCCAAATCCTAGAGGTTAGGTTCATATGAGTAAATCCTCACCTAGTGAACCTTTAAACCATGAACAAGTCCAAGCCATCACCAACTTAGAAGTGAAAAGATTGTTGACAAAGCTATAGGTTTTAGGATTCCTAAAGAGACTGAAGGAGAAATCTAGGAAAAATGAAGAGAGAATCAAAACACAAGTGACAAATGAGAGTTTGAGTAAAAAAAAAAAGTGAGAAAAATGAGAGAGAAAGGAGATGATTCAAGAAAAATTAGAGTCAAAATGAGTGATTTAGAATTTGTTCATAGAGCACCATTTCCACAAAGGTTAGTGATTAGTACTTAAAAGTGTATCAATAACTCCTTAACTAAAGTGTGTTTTATAATAACATATCTATTAATATAAGATACCTTTAATTTATGCTAAATATTCATCTTAAATGCAGGCCTATCATATAAATGAAAGGATTGATTGATGAGTTTAAGTATTGAAATTGAAAGCACAAAGAGATGGTCAAATTTAGAAAAGAGATGCTGGTGTAGTCCAAAATAGAACACTGTTCGGTAATTAGGTCATATTTGGAGCTATAAATCTTGGATTTAGGTCTACTTTATATAGATGGAAAGGTAAGACATAGGCCTATAACTTTCATGCGGAGGTATTGTTTTAATAAGGCCTTTTTCAAGTCCAAATTGTAGCAACAACGAAGAAGTCCTAATCTATCCTGTAGACCAAATATTGTTCTGTGTTCAACCTATATCTAGAATTCTAGAAGTCCAAATGACTTCCAATTTTTTTTTTTTTGGAAAGTTAAGACAATTTCCTACAACTTTTATGTGGAGGTTTAGTTCAAATTCTGACATTATCAATAATGTTTTGGGCAGACAATAGAAGATAAGGATTGTCAATAAGTTAAGAGTTGGTCACCCACTCATCAATTAGTCATCAAATCAATAGTTTCCAATTTTGTCCTATAAAAGGAGGCATTTACCATGCAATTAGGCATCTTGGTTTCCAGATCAAGGTCATGCTCTTGCTTTCTATCTTTGTATTTTTATAATGCTTAAATTTTGTTTTCATTAATATCTTGTTTATGCCTTTCGATTTCTTTCCTTTACTTAGTTAACTTTTATCTCATTTATGTTCTTACCTTCTTTGTTTATGTTTCTCTGTTTCATTAAGTGTAGCTAAGTTTATTATGTCAAGGTGATAAGGTTACATTAATGGTGTAAGAATAAGTATAGTGTAAACTTAAAATGGACTTTAATGTTTGACACTAACATGTTTTGTATTTGTTATCCTGTTCACTCTTTAATACTTTGTTTGTTAAAATGACTAATCTAGATTTATGTTGTATAACACTTGGTATAACAAATACTTGACACTTTCATAGCGCAAACTATATGGCATAACCGACACTTGTGCTATTAAAGGAACTTGATTTGTTATTAACATAAGTTATAATCATGAATACCTTACCATATTTACAAGTATTAGCATTATTCGAATAAGATAACTAATGTACTCTTGTTAACAATTTATAATCTAATTGAAAACTCTTTTGTGTGTGGCTTCCTTCTATTATTACTATTATTATTACTAGTACTACTACTACTGCTATTATTATTATTACTACTACTACTACTACTACTACTACTACTATTGTTGTTGTTGTATTATTATTGTTTATAATTTATACAATTAACCTTCTTGTGGTTCGACCCCGGTCTTGTTAAGTTATTTATTACTTCAACACTCACTTGGGAGAAGACATCAATCTTTTGGTTCTGTCAAGTTTTTGCTGCTGTTGCTGGGGAGATAAATTCTTGTACAAATTGTAATATTTATTTTATTTTCTCTTTTCACTTTTCTAGTATCTAACTTTGTTTCTTTTATTTTATTTTCTTCTTTCTTTTATTCGATTCTTACACGTGCATGAGAGTGTAGTCACGTACATTAAGTGGTAGACTTTGTAGGGTATTGACACGACCAAAAGATTGATGTCTTCTCCCAAGTATAAGAGTGTCGAAGTAATAAATAATCCAGCAAGATCGGAGTCGAACCGCAGAGAGGTTAATTGTATAAATTACAGATAACAATAATACAACAACAATTACAATAACAACAACAACAACAATAATGATAGTAATAACAACAACAACAACAACAATAATAATAATAATAATAATAATAATAGTAGTAGTAGTAGTAATAATAATACT
>NW_011500735.1:0-19010 GCF_000495115.2 Populus euphratica | reverse complement strand
AAAGAAGGAGGAGAAGAAGAAGAAGATGAGAACTTTGATATGGAATATTAATGTAACGATTAAACAATTATAATAACAAATGTCAAGGTTAGAGGTTCCACTAATGGTATGTCAAACAAGTATAGTATAAACTCTTATTATTCAATTAGAAACCACACACAAAGAAGGTTCCAATCAAATTATAGATTGTTAACATGATTACATTAGTTATCTTATTCGATTAATACTAATACTTGTAAATCTCGTCAAGCATTCATGATTATAACTTATGTTAACAACAAATCAAGTTCCTTTCATAGCTCAGGTGTCGGTTATACCATACAGTACGAACTATGAAAGTGCCAAGCATTTGTTGTACCAAGTGTTATACAACATAAATTAAGATTAGTCATTTAACAAGCAAAGTATTAAAGAGTGAACAAGATAACAAATACAAAACATGTTAGTATCAAACATTAAAGTCCATATTAAGTTTACACTATACTTATTCTTACACCATTAGTGTAACCTTTTCACCTTGACATAATAAACTTAGCTAGACATAATGAAAGAAAGAAAAATAAATAAACAAAATAAGAACATAAATAAGATAAAAGCTAACTAAGTAAAGGAAAGGAAATGAAAGGCATAGACTTGATATTAATGAAAGCAAAGCATAAACATTACAAAAAATACAAAGAGAGAAAGGAAGAGCATGATCTTGATCTGGACACCAAGATACCTAAATGCATGGCAAATGCCTCCTTTTATAGGCCAAAATTGGGAACTATTGATTTGATGAGTTATTGATGAGTGGGTGGCCAACTCTTGACTTGGTGACAATCCTTATCTTCTCTTATCTACCCAAAACGTCATTGATAACGTCAAAATTGGAACCACTTGAAAACATGAAAGTTGTAGCCAATTGTCTCAGATGTCTTGTGTAAACAATTCAACTCATTTGGACTTCTAGAACTCCAGATATGGGCCAAACACTGAATAGTGCTCGGGCTGGAAGACAGATTCGGGTTTCTTTGTTGTTGCTACAATTTGGACTTGAAAATGGCCTTTTTAGATCTTGGGCTCCATATGAAAGTTGTAGGACTATATCTTACCTTTCCATCCATATAAAGTAGACCAAAATCTGAGATATACAGCTCCAAATATGACCCTATTACCGAACAGTGTTCCGGTTTGGATTGGACTGACATCTCTTTTCTAAATGTGGCCGTCTCTTTGTCCTTTTAATTTTAGTTATTAAATTCATCAATCAATCCTTTTATTTATGTGATAGGCCTACATTTAAAATGAACATTTACCATCAATTAAAGGTATCTTATATTATTAAATACGTTATTATAAAACATGCTTTAGTTAAGGCGTTATTGATACTTCGAGTGTAAAATGATGAAAGAAAACCTTGATAAAAATGCACTTTTAAGTACTAATCAGGTATCCTAATCATTTTCAGAAAATATAGTCGAAGAAGATAACAGGTCACTTCATAATTAAAATAATGAGAATAACCATATTAGAACACTTAGAGATCACATGAATCCTACAAGAACGAGTGCACCCTCATGCATAGTTTCCCCCATGATGCATCTCATTTTAGTTTTAAGCTAGACATTATTCAACTTTTACCTTCTTTTTATAGCTTAGATTTAGAAAATCCATACTTGCATTTAATGGACTTTGAGGAGGTCTGCAACACGTATAATGACTCAAATTGTAGCATGAACACCATCAGATTAAAGCTTTTTCCTTTTTCATTAAAAGATAAAGCTAAAACTTGCTACAAAATTTGAGACCTGGATCCATTCATTCTTGGGATGAAATGTAATAATAGTTTTTACAGATGTTTTTCCCTTTTTATAGAACAAATTCTTTCAAAAGACAAATCACTACTTTCACTAAAAAACTAGAAGAAATATTTTACCACTGTTGGGATAGGTATCGAGAGTTGCTTAATACTTGCCCTCATCATGATTTTAAAACGTTTCACATTTCTATGAAGGGTTAACATTTAGAGATAGATAAATGGTTGAATTGATATGCAATCCAACTTTTAAAGATAAAGACCCTGGTGAAGCAATGGAGTACTTAGACTTGTTAGTTGAAAATGCTCAAAATTAGGATATCACAGGTACTTGTGAGGCATCATGTAAACCTCAATCTTATACATCTAGTGGAGGTATGTATAGGTTTAAGGAAGATCATGACCTTTAAGCCCTTTTTTCATAGTGTAGCTAGGATGAATAAGGAATCCCTATAAGAAAAGGATTTTGAAACATTAATGAATCCTTGCCATGCTTGGAGATTATATTGCAGCTCATTAAAGATCCTTGTGGAACTAGAAAATTCCCAAAACCAGCTGCCACGTCCTTATAGGAAAAGAATCCCAATTTAAAAGGAAGTCCACATGTCAAATAGAAGTAAATAACAAAATTCATATAGCCGCTGTTTACCAGTATTGTGGAGCCTTCCCAAACTCCAATTGATCTGAAATTTTAACCTATAATAGGACAACATGTCTGGAGAGCCACATAAAATTTTAGCCCGATCCAACAATCGGATTGAGAGTTATAACTGTTGCCGTAAACCTGGACGATGTGAACGTCGTGATCACATGGTCACGCAACCCAGACGCAAAGGCACCAATTCCTGGAAAGCCAAGTAAATCAGGTTTGATAGGAGTGTGACACAAAGATAACTTGTACCTAGGCACCAACACTATTGGAAACGGAAAACCCCCACCCAACGAATATTGATTCGTGAACAAATATAAGAATGATGCCACGAAGATAATAGTTCTTCGATAAGCCATTTTTCAGTTCATTAGAAAACCATGAAAGGAAGATTATCTCACTAACACACACATAAAATACGACAAACAAGAAGTTTTATTAATCTGAATTGTCTTCCTTACATGTTTGGTTATGTCTCTAGTTATAGTGACTCTAGACTTAAAAGAAACCCTAATGAACCCTCCTTGGGTGGACATATATGTAGCCCACTTACAATTGACCCAAACAAGTAATAATAACCCAAAGACTAAGAAGAAAATAATAAAAATCTGAAAATTATCATCCTAAATATGCTAGAATCAGATTTATCACCATTAAGAAGTCTCAAATAGACTAGGAAATATGATCTGAATGTAGAATGTATTCTAAAGTCTTATTTCCTTTTGTAGCTAAGATGAATAAGGAATCCTTGTAAGAAAAGGATTCTGAAATAATTATGAATCCTTACCACACTTGGAAACTATGTTACAGCCCATTACACATCCTTGTAGAATTAGTATATTTCCAAAATAAGCTGCCACATCCTTTTAGAAAAAGAATCCTAGCCAAATAGAAAGTTTACAGGTCAAAAGAAAGTAAATAACAAAATTTATACAGCCTCTATTGACCCATATTGAGATGCATTCCCGAACTTTGATTGACCTGAATTTTAACCTGATGTAAGAAAAGATGTCAGGAGACTCCATGTAACATTTCAGCTCGATCCAACGGTCTGATTGAGAATTATGACTGTTGTTGTAAAACTGGATAGTTACACATTTTACATCAAAATCCGAATTTGACCTTGCCTGGAACATATCAGTTATAACTGTTGCCGCAAACCTGGACCATGGCGCTTTTTACGCCTAAATCTGAATCTGACCTTACTTGGGTCGTATCACAAGACTGAACCATATCACAAGATAAGAACATAAATAAGATATAAGTTAATTAAGTAAAGAAAAGGAAATGAAAAGCATAAACAAAGAGATTAATGAAAGCAAAATTTAAACATTACAAAAATATAAAGAGAAAGAGTAAGAAAATGATCTTGATTTGAAAACCAAGATGCCTAAATGCATGACAAATGCCTCCTTTTATAGGCCAAAATTAGGAACTATTGATTTGTTGACTAATTGTTAGTAGGTGGCCATATTTTCACTTGGTGATAATCCTTATCTTTTTATCGGTAAAACAATATCCATGCTAACATCAGAATTTGGACAAATTTAAATTATGAAAGTTCTAAGTAATTGTCTCAGCTTTTCTTAAAAAAAAAAATTAAGGTCATTTAGACTTCTAGAACTCGAGGTATGGGCAAAAGACTGAACAGTGTCTGGGCTGCAGGACAGATTCAGACTTTTCTGTTGTTGCTAAGATTTGGCTTCCAAATAGTAGAATTGAGTCTTTCCTTTCACATGAATATTTTAGGCCTATGTCTTAGCTTTCTATCCATATAAAGCAGACCTAAATTCAAGATCTGCAACTCCAGATATGACTTAATGACTAAATAGTGTTCTAATTTGGGTTAAACTAACATCTCTTTTTTAAGTTTAGCCCTCTCTTTGTCCTTTTAATTTCAATACTTAATCTCATCAATCAATTCTTTGATTTATATGCTTAGCTTGTATTTAAGATGAACATTTACCATAAATTAAAGGTATCTTATGGTATCAAAATTGTTATTATAAAATATGCTTTAGTTAAGGAGCTATTGATACTTCAAGTGTAAAATAATGATATAAAACCTTAATAAAAATGCACTTTTAGGTATTAATCACCTCTCTCCTCAAACTCAGTCTCCATGTTGAGGAAGATGAAGTCGAATTGGTCTAAATACGCGCACTGCCCCTTCTCTTTATTTGCCTCTCCACCTTCATTGCCATATGGACCATGTCCTGCAATTCCACACAATGTTGTAACTCTATAACATTCATAATGTCCCTATTCAGCCCATCTAGAAATCTAGCCTTAATCACATTGGGTTGAATCATTGCAATCTCCATCTCCTTGAAATACACATCCACGGACCTAGAACCCTATTTCAACCCTTGCAATTTCAGATACAAATCTCTAAAATAGTTGTTAGGCACAAATAACCTTCTCATCAACACTTTCATCTCTTCCCATGACATTGTTGGCCTCTCTCCACTCCTATTAATCACATTCTAATCCCACCAAATTAGTGATTAATTTGTGAATTCGATGACTATCAATTTTTCTTTCTTAGCCTCTGACACAACCAAAAAATTAATGTCTTCTTTCAAGTGTAGGGGTGTTGAAGTAATAAATAACCCAGCAAGACCGGGGTCGAACCACAAGGAGGTTAATTGTATAAATTATAGATAATAATAATACAACAACAACAACAATAGTAACAATAATAATAATAATAATAATAATAATAATAATAAATTATAGATAATAATAATACAACAACAACAACAATAGTAACAATAATAATAATAATAATAATAATAATAATAATAACAACAACAACAACAACAATAATAATAGTTGTGGTAGTAGTACTAGTAATAATAATAGTAAAAGTAGTAGTAGTAGTAGTACTAATAATAATAATAGAAGAAAAAGAAGTTGATAAGAACTTTGAGATGGAAGATTAACGTAAGGATTAAACAATGATAACAATAAATGTTAAGGTTAAAGGATCCACTAATAGTATGTGAAACAAGTATAGCATAAACTTTTATTACTCAAATGAAAACCACACATAGAGAAGGTTCCAATCAGATTATAAATTGTTAACATGATTATATTAGTTATCTTATTTGAATAATGCTAATACATGTAAATATTATCAGGCATCCATGCTTATAACTTATGTTAACAACAAATCAAGTTCCTTTCATAGCTCACGTGTTGGTTATACCATACAGTATAGCCTATGAAATCGTCAAGTATTTGTTGTACCAAGTGTTATACAATATAAATCTAGATTAATCATTTACCAAGCAAAGAATTAAAGAGTGAACAAGATAACAAAGATAAAACATGATAGCATCAAACATTAAAGTCCATGTTGAGTTTACACTATATTTATTCTTACACCATTCGTGTAACATTTTCACCTTGACATAATGATGCGAACCTCGTGATCACATGGTCACACAACCCACACGCAAATACGCCAATTCCCGGAAAGACAAGTAAATCAGGTTTGATAGGAGTATGACACAAAGATAACTTGTATCTAGGCACCAGCACTATTGAAAACAGAAACCCCCACCCAATGAATATTGATTCGCGAACGAGAAGTATAAGGATGACGCCACGAAGATAGTTGTTCTTCGATAAGTCGTTTTCAGTTCTTTAGAGAACCAAGGAAGGGAGATTATCCCACCGACACACAATAAGTGCAGCAAAGAAGTTTTATTGATCTGAAAATTGTGTAACCTTTACATGTTTGGTTATGCCTTTATTTATACTGAATTTAAACTTAAAGAAACCCTTATGGACCTCCCTTAGGTGGACTTATATGAAGCCTACTTACAATTGACCCAAATAAGTAATAATAACCCAAAAACTAAGAAGAAAATTCTAAAAATACTAAAAATCCGAAAATACCATCCTAAATAAGCTAGAATCAGATTCGTCCCAAACAAAATTGGAAAAATCTGATTTGGAAAATTTATGTTGCTGCCCCCTTTGACGCCCTTGATTAGCTAGGAATTCCTTGTTTAACTTTGACAAATAAGAAAACAAATTTCCTCCTTTGTTGCTGATTTAGTTACTTTCCTTCCTAAGTGAGGAAAAGCATTAAATAGTCCTCCCCTCTTTAGGAATAAGATATGGCCAACTTCCTTACTTAGTTAGGAGAATAAATTGCTGACTCTTTATCCTTGTAGTATTAGAAAAAGACAAGCCTAACAAGGCTGGTATTGGGCCGGACACATCAACCCCTTGTTACACATGAAGGACAACCTTTAATTCATCTAATTCAGGTTCAAGAAGAGCCCAATTCGTGTGGAACAAGGGGTTGGTGTGTCCGACCCAATACAAGCCTTGTTAGGCTTTTTTGTTTTTTTCCTAATGCTACAAGGATAAAGAGTCAACAATTTATTCTCCTAATTAAGTTAGGAAGTTGGCCTTATCTTATTCCTAAAGAAAGGAGGACTATTTAATGCTTTTCCAAACTTAGGAAGAAAAGTGATTAAATTAATAACAAAGGAGGAAATTTGTTTTTTCTTTGTGCAAGTTAAACAAGAAATTCCAAGCTAATCAAGGACATCAAGGGGGCAGCAACACGAATTTTTCAAATCAGATTTTTCCAAGTTTGTTTAGAGTTCTTAAGGGTGACAAATCTGATTTTAGCTTATTTAAGATGGTAATTTCTGGATTTTTATTGTTTTCTTCTTAGTTTTTGGGTTATTATTACTTATTTGAGTCAATTGTAAGTGGGCTTCATACAAGTCCATCTAAAGGAGGTCCGTTAGGGTTTGTTTAATTCTAAAGTCAGCATAAATAAAGGCATAACCAAACATATAAGGTTATGTAATTTTCAAATCAATAAACATCTTTGTTGTACTTGTTTTTTTTTTTGCTAAGTTGACGTATATATTAAAGGAAAACGATACAAAGATTATAAGGGGCATACCCCAGATTTACAATGAGAATAGAAATGTAAAACAACAGATGGCTACAGGCTAGCCACCGAACAGAAAACTCAAGACCTAACTTGATTAGTTAGGGAAACCAATACAACCAGCTAAATATCAAATGAAGAATCTATGTTATTGACCCTCCAAGCTCGTTGGATCCTTTTATTTTCTTCTGTTGGTAGGACATTCCTCATCAAATCAAGCTTATCACGGATGATGCATTCGATCTTTCATCTGTTGGTAGAACGTTCCTCATCAAATCAAGCTTATCACGGATGATACATTCAATTTGATGAAAGACCAAATTCTGAGTTCTAGATATTCCAGCAAAGGTCCTTGCATTCCTTTCTTGCCAGATATGATACACTGTAGCTGCAAAACTGAGTTTACGAGAAAAATTGACAAAACTTTTGCCATGCCAAGTGACAGTGGCCCATCGAATCCATTCATCCCATCCTTTTGTCATTCTTGGAATGTTGCATCTGTCACAAACATCCCACCAGATCGCTTTAGTATAGGAGCATTCAAAGAACAAGTGGTTGTGATCTTCGTTATTGCGGAGACAGAGTGAGCATCTATTGGGACAATGTATACCAAATCGATGAAGTCTATCTTGAGTTGTGAGTTTCTGTTGGACAGCCACCCATAGAAGAAACGAATGTCTTGGAACAGCATTCTTGAACCACACAATGTCATGCCATTCGACCATCGTATGATGAAATCTTAGTTGTTCCCAAGCTACTTTGATCGAGAATCTGTGATTTGGTGAATCCAGCCAAGCAATCTCATCCTTTTGCCCTATCATAGGATTAGAATTGGAAGGAATAGCTTCTACAATGGGGCGCCAGCCAATAGCTTGAGTGGTAGGAATTTTCCATTCTGAGTTATGAATCAGCATATTCACCTTCGCGTTCTTTTCCATACCTGAATCATAGATGAATCTGTCGCCGTAAGAATCTGCGAGCGGGCTGTGAGGATGCCAATTGTCAAACCATAGAGAAGTTGTCCTGCCATCTCCTATGATGTACTTCATCTTCGGCCATGCTAAGGATCTGAGCTTTTCTGTGGCGTCTTGATTGTCCAGAAATTCCTACCTCGCAATAGATTACATCTGATCCAAGTAGACCAGATTGAGCCATCTGAGTCATTGCACAGGTTCCAAATGTGTTTCAACAAAGCAATCTTGTTCAGTGTTAGTGCTACCTTTAATGTTTCTGATCTTACTCTGTTTGATGTAGGTGATGATTCGAGGTCGAATCCTTTTGAAGAGAGAGGGGATGATGCGGATCAGCCTAACACCAAGCATAATCATGCCAACAACCCATTGGAGGTGCCAATTGGGCCAATCACAAGAGCTAGGGCTAAGAAGCTTAAAGAAGCATTGAATGGGCTTGTTCAGAATATATGGAACAAAATGGACCTAGAGAGGCTTGGAACATTTAAGGAGCATGAGGTTCGCCTTTAATTCATTTAGTTCAGGTCCAAGAAGAGCCCAATTCATGTGGAACAAGGGGTTGATGTGTCCGGCCCAATACCAGCCTTGTTAGGCTTGTCTTTTCTAATACTACAAGGATAAAGAGTCGGCAATTTATTCTCCTAACTAAGTAAGGAAGTTGGCCAAATCTTATTCCTAAAGAGGGGGGGACTATTTAATGCTTTTCCTCACTTAGGAAGGAAAGTAATTAAATCAGCAACAAAGGAGGAAATTTGTTTTCTTATTTGTCCAAGTTAAACAAGGAATTCCAAGCTAATCAAGGACATCAAAATATATCAATAACATAAAAAAAAAAAAAAAAGAGAGAGAAAAGAGAAAAGAAAAGAAAAATTGTTCAAAAAGACGTTTATTAGATTCTGCCGCAGAAAACTAAACAAGGGACAATTGGATCAAATCAACTCGGAATTAGCTCAAATTTGATATTCGAATTAATGGGGTCCTAATCGCATCACATATCAAATTTGGGGTCAATTGGATATCATGCTTTGGGTTTCAAATTCGGGTCTATTCAGGTCTGATTCATAACGTTTTTACGTCAGTATATCAAACATTGTCATAAATTGCTCAAACCTTATATTCTGTCTATTTGGGTTGATATCGCACTATATCTGAAATTTTAACTCAATTGAACATTATTTACTTTAGGTTCCAGATTCGGACTTAACTTGTCGTAAACGAGTCTGTCTTGCGTCACCGTTTCAAAATTCGCTTGCTTTTTGTTGATTTCGTTTCTTGCAGTTTATTTTCATCATATCCAACATATTTGGGTGTTTTTTAATGATTTTGCATATTTTTTGTTTCTGTTTTTATTCGCGTCTTCAGTTTCGTTCATATTTCGGATAGACTCGCTTGCTACTCACGAGACTATCATCGCAGTTTCGTTTTGCTTGTTTTCTAGTTTTTTCATTGCTTCTTGAGTCATATATATATTTGGCTAGCGCTGCCAAGTTGGTTCTATTTGGTGTTGGTTTCAGTTTCGCAAGAACCGCAAGAAGGTGAGACGAGAGGTGTGAGCGTGTGAGGATATTAAGAGTGTTTGAGCGAAACACGAGTGACGTGAGGATAAATTTTCTTTTACCACTAACAACTTTTTGCAGGTACTATCATGTCAGATCAAAACAATACACCGCCTCATCCCGAGGGAGAACTTACATTTCAAATGCAAGCCATGACACAAATGATGGAGAGGATGAATTTTGTGATGGGAAATGTGTGCGACAGACTTGATAGGGTGGAGAAACGTGGTAACGAGGCTGGTACGAGCACCCAAAATGTGAAGCTTGGGGTGGAACCGAAAGCAAACAATAGCAGTAGGGCCAACAGGCCAACAAGGTGGGCTGATTGTGAGGATTTTGAGGAGGCCGTTGGTGATATCGGTGATGGTGTTTTTGATGATGAGGCCATAGACTACCGGGAAGGTTTTCGGCAGCCTAGAAACCGAAGGGATTATGGGAATAGAACTAGGGGCCAATTCGGCCAAAGGGAAAATTTCCGTAGTGTTGGGGGACATGCTGATTTAGATGGTGATTTGGATGCTATCAAACTGAAAATACCTTCTTTTCAAGGTAAAAACGATCCCGAGGCATATTTGGAGTGGGAAAAAAAGGTGGATTGGATTTTTGATTGCCATAACTATTCGGAGGCGAAGAAAGTGAAATTGGTAGTCATCGAATTCATGGATTATGCACTGATTTGGTGGGATCAGAATGTTACTAGTAGAAGACGGAGTGGAGAGAGGCCGGTAGCGTCGTGGGAGGAGATGAAAGTGTTGATGAGAAGGCGATTTGTGCCTAACCACTATTATAGAGATTTGTATCTGAAATTGCAGGGTTTGAATCAGGGTTCTAGGTCCGTGGATGAGTATTTCAAGGAAATGGAGATTGCCATGATTCGGGCCAATGTGATTGAGGATCGGGAAGCTACTATGGCTAGGTTTCTAAATGGACTGAATAGGGACATTGCAAATGTTGTAGAATTACAACACTGTGTGGAATTGGAAGACATGGTCCATATGGCAACGAAGGTAGAGCGACAAATAAAGAGAAGGGGCAGTACACGTTTTCAGACCAATTCGGCTTCATCTTCCTCAACATGGAGGCTGAATTTGAAAAAAGAGGGGGCTGTCCAACCAAAGCCTTATGCAAAGGCTTGACCTAAGGCCAAAAAGGATACTTATACGGATGGGAAAGGTAAATCTGAATCTCAACCTACTCGTGATAGAGATATTAAATGCTTTAAATGTTTAGGGAAGGGGCACATTGCATCTCAGTGTCCAAACCGAAGAGTTATGCTTATAAAAGATAATGGGGATGTTGAATCTGAAAGTGAGAAATCTGAAAGTGAAGAGATGCCACCTTTGATGGATTGAAGCGATGAGGAGATTGCATACCCTGTTGAGGGGGAGGCTTTGGTTATAAGACGTGCGCTGAACATGCAAATCAAAGAAGATGATGTAGATCAGCAACGGGAAAATATATTTCACACTCGATGTCACATCCAAAACAAGGTATGTAGCATGATAATTGATGGAGGTAGTTGTGCTAATGTTGCTAGTGATACACTTGTGAAGAAATTGAATATGAGTTGTATTAAGCATCCTAGGCCTTATAGATTGCAATGGTTGAATGAATGTGGTGAAGTGAGGGTTACTAAGCAGGTTTTGATTGCGTTTGCTATTAGGAAGTATTCTGATGAGATTTTATGTGATGTCGTCCCGATGCATGCTAGTCACTTACTTTTGGGGCGTCCATGGCAGTTTGATCGGAAAGCGATTCATGATGGGTTCAGAAATAGGTTCACTATTGTAAAGGATGGTAAAACCATCACTCTTGTACCTCTTTCTCCAAAACAAGTGTATGATGATCAAATCAAATTAAAAAAGAAATGTGAGGATGGGAAGAGTGAAAATTCACGTGAGGACAATGGTGAGAGAAAACCATCAGATTCGGCTAAATCTAAATCATTAATTAAACCGGTTGAGAGTGGAGGTAAAAACCGAGGAGTGAAGAAAGTAAGCTTGTGTGATGATAATAGTGTGGAAAAATTAAAGAAACAACCTAATTTTTATGCAAAAGGATCTCAAATCAGATCTGCATTTTTTACTAATAAGCCAATGATCTTACTTGTGTATAAGGAGGCTTATTTTAACACTAACGATCTTGATTCTGCTATTCCTAGTGTGGCTGTTTCTTTGATGCAGGAGTTTGATGATGTATTCCCTGAAGACATCCCTAATGGATTACCACCATTAAGGGGGATTGAACATCAAATTGATCTTGTGCCCGGAGCTTCAATTCCTAACCGTCCAGCTTATAGAAGCAACCCCGAGGAGACGAAGGAGCTTCAAAGGCAAGTAGATGAGTTGATGATGAAGGGGTACATTCGTGAGAGTATGAGTCCTTGTGCTGTGCCAGTGCTACTTGTGCCTAAAAAGGATGGAACATGGAGGATGTGTGTTGATTGTCGTGCTGTCAATAACATAACGGTAAAGTATCGACATCCTATTCCTAGGCTTGATGACATGCTAGATGAGTTACATGGATCATGTATTTTCTCTAAGATTGACTTAAAAAGTGGGTACCATCAAATTAGGATGAAAGAGGGTGATGAGTGGAAAACTGCATTTAAGACTAAGCATGGTTTATATGAATGGTTAGTCATGCCGTTTGGACTTACAAATGCGCCTAGCACGTTTATGCGTTTAATGAATCATGTCTTGCGTGCATTTATAGGTAAGTTTGTTGTTGTGTATTTTGATGACATTTTGATCTATAGCAAGAACTTAAATGAGCATCTTGATCATTTGCGTAATGTACTTAGTGTGTTGCGTAGTGAGCGATTATATGCTAATCTTAAGAAGTGTACCTTTTGCATGGAAAAAATTGTGTTTCTTGGCTATGTCGTTACTGCACAGGGTATCGAGATGGATGAGGAGAAAGTTAAAGCCATCCGAGATTGGCCTACACCAAAATCGGTAAGTGAGGTAAGGAGTTTTCATGGACTTGCTAGTTTTTATAGAAGGTTTGTGGAGGATTTTAGTACTATTGCTGCACCTTTAACTGAAATTGTGAAAAAGTCTGTTGGATTCAAATGGAATGATGCACAAGATGAGGCTTTTAAATTGTTGAAGGATAAGCTTTGTTCGGCACCTGTTTTAGCTTTGCCAGACTTTACAAGAGCTTTTGAAGTAGAATGTGATGCGTCAGGTATCGGAATAGGAGCTGTGTTAATGCAGGATAGGAGGCCCATTGCATATTTCAGCGAAAAACTTAATGGGGCAGCCTTGAATTACCCTACATATGACAAGGAACTCTATGCCTTGGTAAGAACTTTAGAGACGTGGCAACATTACCTGTGGCCCAAGGAGTTTGTCATACATTCTGATCATGAATCATTGAAGCACTTGAAAGGGCAAGGTAAATTGAGTAGGAGACATGCCAAATGGGTTGAATTTATTGAAACATTTCCGTATGTGATCAAGTATAAGCAAGGGAAAGAAAACATTGTGGCTGATGCACTTTCACGCAGGTATGTTCTTTTATCTACTTTGGATGCTAGATTTCTAGGATTTGAACACATAAAAGAATTGTACAAGGATGATAGTGATTTTGCTAATGTTTACAATGCTTGCAAAACTTCAGCTTTTGGAAAGTTTTATAGACTTGATGGATATTTGTTTAAAGAGAGTCGTTTATGTGTTCCATTAAGTTCTATGCGTGAATTGCTTGTATGTGAAGCACATGGAGGCGGGTTGATGGGGCATTTTGGTGTTGTTAAGACTTTGGATGTGTTGCATGAGCATTTTTATTGGCCTAAAATAAAAAAAGATGTGCAACGCATATGTGATAAATGCATAACTTGTAGGAAAGCAAAGTCTAGGACTCAACCGCATGGATTGTATACCCCTTTGCCTGTACCGAAAGAACCTTGGGTAGACATTTCGATGGACTTTGTCTTGGGTTTACCTAGGTCAAAACGGGGGAGGGATTCCATCTTTGTAGTTGTTGATAGGTTTTCAAAGATGGCACATTTCATTCCATGTCATAAAACTGACGATGCAACTAACATTGCTGATTTGTTCTTTAGGGAGATAGTACGACTTCACGGGGTCCCTAAGAGCATTGTTTCTGATAGAGATGTTAAGTTCCTTAGCTATTTTTGGAAGGTGTTATGGGGAAAAATGGGTACAAAACTGTTGTTTTCAACTACTTGTCACCCCCAAACAGATGGACAAACCGAAGTAGTTAATAGGACCTTAACACAACTTTTGCGTGTTGTCATTCAAAAGAACTTAAAGAATTGGGAAGATTGTTTGCCATTTATAGAGTTTGCATATAATCGTAGTGTGCACTCTACTACTGAATTTTCACCATTTGAAATTGTGTATGGATTTAACCCTTTAACTCCAATGGATTTGATTCCTTTGCCTATTGATGAAAGGGTTAGTTTGGATGGTAATCGTAAAGCACAGGTGGTGAAAACTCTTCATGAGAGTGTGCGGCAACAGATTGAAAAGAGGAATCGCGTGTATGCGACCAAAGCCAATAAGGGGCGCAAACATGTTGTCTTTCAGCCTGACGATTGGGTTTGGGTGCATATGCGCAAGGAGAGATTTCCGACCCAGAGGAAGTCAAAGCTATAACCACGAGGAGATGGGCCGTTTCAGATCCTTGAGAGGATCAATGACAACGCTTATAAAGTTGATTTGCCAGGTGAGTATAGTGTTAGTGCTACCTTTAATGTTTCTGATCTTACTCTGTTTGATGTAGGTGATGATTCGAGGTCGAATCCTTTTGAAGAGAGAGGGGATGATGCGGATCAGCCTAACACCAAGCATAATCATGCCAACAACCCATTGGAGGTGCCAATTGGGCCAATCACAAGAGCTAGGGCTAAGAAGCTTAAAGAAGCATTGAATGGGCTTGTTCAGAATATATTGAACAAAATGGACCTAGAGAGGCTTGGAACATTTAAGGAGCATGAAGAACAGCCTTTAATTCATTTAGTTTAGGTCCTAGAGAGGCTTGGAACATTTAAGGAGCATGAAGAACAGCCTTTAATTCATTTAGTTCAGGTCCAAGAAGAGCCCAATTCATGTGGAACAAGGGGTTGATGTGTCCGGCCCAATACCAGCCTTGTTAGGCTTGTCTTTTCTAATACTACAAGGATAAAGAGTCAGCAATTTATTCTCCTAACTAAGTAAGGAAGTTGGCCAAATCTTATTCCTAAAGAGGGGAGGACTATTTAATGCTTTTCCTCACTTAGGAAGGAAAGTAATTAAATCAGCAACAAAGGAGGAAATTTGTTTTCTTATTTGTCCACGTTAAACAAGGAATTCCAAGCTAATCAAGGACATCGAAGGGGGCAACAACACAAATTTTCCAAATCAGATTTTTCCAATTTTGTTTAGGATTTGTTAAGGGTGACAAATCTGATTCTAGCTTATTTAGGATGGTATTTTCGGATTTTTAGTATTTTTAGTATTTTCTTCTTAGTTTTTGGGTTATTATTACTTATTTGGGTCAATTGTAAGTGGGCTACATATAAGTCCACCTAAGGGAGGTCCATTAGGGTTTCTTTAAGTTCAAATTCAGTATAAATAAAGGCATAACCCAAACATGTAAAGGTTACGCAATTTTCAGATTAATAAAACTTCTTTGCTGCACTTATTGTGTGTTGGTGGGATAATCTCCCTTCCTTGGTTCTCTAAAGAACTGAAAACGACTTATCGAAGAACAACTGACTTCGTGGCGTCATCCTTATACTTCTCGTTCGCGAATCAATATTCGTTGGGTGGGGGTTTCTGTTTTCAATAGTGCTGGTGCCTAGGTACAAGTTATCTTTGTGTCACACTCCTATCAAACCTGATTTACTTGGCTTTCCGGGAATTGGCATCTTTGCGTGTGGGTTGCGTGACCATGTGATCACGAGGTTCGCATCACTTGTTCCATTCTGTTATCCTTTTTATTCCTAGCCCCCCCTCCTTTTTTGGAAGACATACCTAATCCCAAGCCACTTTAGCCCCAGTAGTTCTCATATCTGAACCTGACCATAGAAAGGATCTCATAATTTGCGCCACATTTTTTATGACTTGCCCAGGTAAGAGGAAGAGAGATGCCCAATAGACTTGGATGGAAAATAAAACTGAATTAATCAGTTGTACTCGTCCTGCATACGAGAGTGTTCTACAAGTCCAATGTCGAACTTTAGAGGTGATTCGATCCACGAGACCCTTACAATAAACAGCCTTTAGTCTGGACGAGATAAGAGGCACTCCCAAATATTTCATAGGGAGCCACCCCTCTACAAACCCAAGAATACGAATAATTTCTTCCCTCTCAGCATTTAACACACCGCTTAAGAAGATGTCACTTTTATTTGGATTTGGATACAGACCTGATAGATCTTGAAACTTTGTGAGCACAGTTTTGATCATACGAATTGAGTTTACATCTCCTTTGCTAAAAATCATCAAGTCGTCAGCAAAACAAAGATGAGAAATGTTGTCCTTCTTGCATCTCCAGTGGAACTTGAAGTTTTGGTTGGCACTCATCTTTGTTGTACTTGTTGTGTGTTGATGGGATAATATCCCTTCTTTTTTTCTCTAAAAAACTAAAAATGACATATCGAAGAACAACTGGCTTGGCATCATCCTTATACTTCTCGTTCGCGAATCAATATTTGTTTGGTTGGGGTTTTCCATTTCTAGTAGTACTGGTGTCTAGATACAAATTATTTTTGAGTCACACTCCTATTTTTGATTTATTTTTGAGTGTGACACAAAGATAACTTGTACCTAGGCACCAGCACTATTGAAAACAGAAACCCCCACCCAATGAATATTGATTCGCGAACGAGAAGTATAAGGATGACGCCACGAAGACAGTTGTTCTTCGATAAGTCGTTTTCAGTTCTTTAGAGAACCAAGGAAGCGAGATTATCCCATCCACACACAATAAGTGTAGCAAAGAAGTTTTATTAATCTGAAAATTGCGTAACCTTTACATGTTTGGGTTATGCCTTTATTTATACAGAATTCTTACGGCGATAGATTCATCTATGATTCAGGTATGGAAAAGAACGCGAAGGTGAATATGCTGATTCATAACTCAGAATGGAAAATTCCTACCACTCACGCTATTGGATGGCACCCCATTGTAGAAGCTATTCCTTCCAATTCTAATCCTATGATAGGGCAAAATGATGAGATTGTTTGGCTGGATTCACCAAATCACAGATTCTCGATCAAAGTAGCTTGGGAACAACTAAGATTTCATCATCCGATAGTTGAATGGCATGACATTGTGTGGTTCAAGAATGCTGTTCCAAGACATTCGTTTCTTCTATGGGTGGCTGTCCAATAGAAACTCACAACTCAAGATAGACTTCATCGATTTGGTATACATGGTCCCAATAGATGCTCACTCTGTCTCCGCAACAACGAAGATCACAACCACTTGTTCTTTGAATGCTCCTATACTAAAGCGATCTGGTGGGATGTTTGTGACAAATGCAACATTCCAAGAATGACAAAAGGATGGGATGAATGGATTCGATGGGCCACTGTCACTTGGCATGGCAAAAGTTTCCTTACCCTCTGCCTCCATTGTAAGATTTGCACCGTTATTAGTAGCACATATCGCTGTCGTGTGTCCAAAGACATTACAATTATTGCACTTTGTCGGTATTCCTTCGTAATCAGCTGAAATTGTTATGAATAACCCATTTGGCCAGCGAAGGTCGTATTCCTTAACCAGCGTTTTCGTAGCATCTATCTCAACACAAACTCTTGCGTAGCTAAGCCTTTGACACAACAATGTAGTATGATCAGCATGAAGAGGAACCCCAATAGCACTCGCTACACAACTCAACCCTTTAATAGTCCAATACTTGAGAGGAACATTATACAGCCTAACCCATACCGGAACTCTGACCAAATCATCTTTCAAAAATTGCATGTTCTGTGGCCAACGTTTAAGCACCAAAGGTCTGTTTGCATGTGCCATGGGGCTCTTTCCAGCACATTAGTGGCGTGATCAACAGAATCAAAAGTGAATAGGAAGAAACCATTTTCCGAAGATAAAACTTCTGATAGACCGTAGGAGCCCCAGATTCTTTTGGCAATGGAATTAACAACGGGATATGGTAATTTCTGACCCACAAAATGACCAACGAGGGTGGATTTCCAGAGTTCGCAGCAATCCTCAAACACATCGAGTGGAGGAGCTACTATCACATGACCATCAGTCATAACAGGGGAGCAAAATGCAGATTACGGACAGGAGAAATACTAAGGGTCTTGCTACCCTCATTGTTATTAACATCAGAACCCTTCAAAGCATTTAAAAAATTCAATCTGGGGCTAAGGTTTAGCTGGTCTTGTTGCTGAGACCCTACCTTCAACTCATCAACTTTAGAACCCAACACATGATTCATTTCTGAAACAACATTAGCAGCATGGGAATTAGAGTGTTTCTTCTCTATAGTAGCTTCAGAATCAGCTTGATTAACACTAGTAAACTGAGAAATCCTCATCCCATGGCTATTCAACATATCTTGTAGCTCTAACCTTAATATATGTTCAGACTTCACTTCATTGTGTTGTTCAATGTTAGAGTTAACAATTGGAACAGAATCCACAGCAGAACATAAGGACATTATGGCAGCATACAAATACTAGAGATACCAAATTTTAAGAAGAGAAACTGACTCTAAGAAGTAATCTGAGCTCAGAAGCAACAACATAATCTCAGAAACAACAAGATTCAGTTTTGTTCATGAAGGAAGAAGAGAATTACAAAATTACGAGGTCAATATCTTTGAGATCATTGATTGGAATGATGATCCGTTCGGTCAACCTGTAGTGCATGTTCTGACGAAGAACATACTAACAAATGGTGACGATCCAACGGTGAACAAAGGAGATCAAGCTTGAACAACACCCAATTCACTCTGTTGCAGCTAAAAATGCCGAACAGTAGAAATATTGCGAGATCAATATCTACCACCTCGTTGCTTGGAATACAGATCCAGTCGGTCAATATTTCGAGAAGGTTGGAAGGAACAACATAGTAAGAAATAAGGACGATCCAACGGTGGACGGAGTAGATCTGGCTCCGATAGTTTGAT